>NC_064026.1:12135000-12440000 GCF_917208135.1 Athalia rosae
TTATTCGTACGGTGGGGGAAAAGACGAGACTTGCAAGTGAATTTTTTTGCTTTTATCACAATTTTTCGGTCGTTATACAGGAGATTTAAACATCGTCTAGTCTGGCCCTCCGATAGTGGTGGGGGGGGGGGGGGGGGGGGGGGACGAAATGCGCGGAAGAGGATTTCCGCCGTTTGAAGAAGTCAAGTAGGCATATAGGCTGTCTTATCTTGATACTTGGAACCTCAAAAGACATCGTTAAATTTTCAAGCATATTTTTTACTCCGCAGCTCAGAGAGACCGGTGTTCACCGACCAGCAGCTCGTCGTACGTTTGGTACAGATAGATGTGCGAGAGGATCGTTGACGAAAAACGCGGGTGAAAACTATGATCGCTCTTCACCGTGAAAGTTACTCGCGTTCATCCCTTTGCCTTTTGCACCCTTCCCCCTTTTTCTCTTTTTCCCTTTTCACTCGCCTGCGCCAGAGCTCGACAATTTAACAATTTTGTGGGCGAAACTTCAGAGCAAGCGCCTTGGAGAGTGCTGAATACATAACCGTCAGAAATTCCTTCCTCCGTTGCCCTGATGCAGTTTGAATTTCTATTACTTCGAAAAGAAACTTTAGACTCAACTTGACTAACACGCTAGCGACGGGGACGCGGGCGTGGTGGGGTGGTCGGAGAATCGCCCATGTGAAAAAAATAGTCGAACCTAAACACGAGAGGAAAAATCGAGAGGAGGGGATAAAGAATATACGAACCACCCCCGTCCTCACCCTCACATACCAAGGTTACCGGTGAGCTCGCTTAAATCTGAAAGCAACTTTCAACTTTGCTGGCTGCTTCCGAAATTCTTTGATGTTACAAAAGCGCAATCACCGCAAATTTTATACTCTCTGACAATAAGAGTCCCCGCGATAGGGAGGTCAAGCGAACGGTCGCCAAAGTGATCCTTGAAATTCTAATTTTTCAGAAGAAAAACACAACCGTTTTTCTCTTGGATAATTTTTTTTCCGAGATATTTTTTTCACCGAAAAATAAAAGGCCGTACAATCTTTTTCATAAACCGTTAGATCGATATACCGTCTCGCTTCAAACAAAGCCTGCGGTACGAAACTGCAGGCGTCTGAAAAAATCCGACGAAAAAAGTAAAAGAAAGAGAAGTTTTTGAAAAGAAGAGGAAAAAAAAAAAAAAAACAAACAAATTAAAAAAAGTTGCGTCGAAACAAAGGGCTCGGTCTAAAAGAGGAGATGAAACGCGTTGGAGGAGCTGTTACCGACGTCGTGGTCGGATTTGCCGTGCAACGGAGGCAAACTTGCAGCCTTCATTTTTTTGGTTTGGTCTTCGTCACTTCATTTTTTCATTTTTATTTTCTTCCCTCTCTACGTCGACTTACTTTCGTCAGCAGGTTTGGTGTTGCGATTCCTATCAACGTGCTTCGATATACGAACAAGCAACTTGCGTTCACTGTATCTATTTAAAATGTAGTCATATTCATAACACGCGCCGTGATGCAGCTCCGCAATCGAACCGATGCGTCGATCCGTTATTATTCGTTCTTCCGTCCAAAAGGTACGTACATACACAACGCGAGCTTTTATTCTCCAGTTGCTTCGGTTTACTCGAAATCGATTCGTTCTTCGGCGTTCTCTTTTCTCTTTAATACCGCCGATGTATTATATAATAGGGACACGCTGCAGAGATAAATGACTATGAACGGCGAAGATTGTATCTCACCGTACGATGCAGATATTATGCGAGACGGAATAACTCGACATACGTCATATTGCTACTGCGAAGGGGTGATTATTTTATCACCCCTTCGAGCACACCACGTTTGCAGAAATTAACGAAGGCGGGTGATAAGGTGGAAAACTATAGGGTGCGAAATTTTTTGCGATATTCATAGCAGTTTTTTCTTCGTTTTTCACTCATTGACAAAAACGAGCAATAGGACTTGCCGTTTCATTTGTCAGTAGGCTTATGGAGAGCACGCGGAAAACTGAAACACCAAGGTGATTCCGAAACAGTGGGGGAATCTCCATTTGTTGATTAGTTTCTCAAATTTTTATTGAAATCAAATTTATTTTCACTTGTAAATTTTCACAATTTTTCTACGAGTTTTTCAGTTTCCTCGTGAATAAATTCGCAGGATCCGCTTCGAGTACCGCTCGGTGCGGGAGGTTCGATCAGGGTTCTCGTTCGAATGACTTCTCTCAACCATTGCGTGGAAAGTTTTTCCGATCTCGTTCTATTCGGACTGTCGAAATCGACCTTCAGAATTCCGAATCGTTGGCTGCGATCGACGAAATTGTTTGATAACTTTGTCCTCCCGCATAACAGTTTTGGGAATATTCGTATACTCACGTGTAACCGTAATACCATTCGAAATTATCCAGAAGTGACCAAACGGTGTAGGCTTTTACGTTGCAACCGTCACGCACAGTCGCCTTCAGCACCTCCGACGCGTAGTCGTAATGATATTTGATCCGTGCGTAATCCTCGGTCTCACCGGTGTCGGAGAATCCGTTTTCGAAAATATATAACGCCGGGTTATCGTATTCGTCTCTGATTTTACGCAGCACGTTGCCGATCCCCTCGGGAACGATCTGATTGTGAGCGAAAATTGTACGATTAGTTGCAAGTCCAGGAAGTTCGGTGCATCGGTGAATTGTTTAATACTCGCGGTCAGCCACTGTGAACTTGCGGTCGACCAATTTGGATCGACGGCTTCGATTATACCACTGTCCGAAGTTGGGACACCAAGTTTTTCCGAAGTATCGAATATTGGCAGACGAGAGGTGTAGTGATTTAGACCCAAGAAATCGGTTGCTCCCCTGGAACGAGATCGCCTAGTAGAATCTCTTAACTTTTTTTTCCACATCACACCAGAAACACTCACTTGATTATATTTTTCCACTCATCGGTGAATTCGGGAAGACGTGACTCTGGCAAATTCTCCAGATTACTGATATTACCTATTCTAGTCTTTAGAATTTCCGGATAATCTCCGATGAAAATGGGATGCATGACGATACCGCATCTGAATTGAAAATATCGATCAATAGATTCTTCGGTAACCCCTTCAGATGGAACCCAACCACGAGAGCTCGACACGAATCCGATCATACCCCCTTGGGTTGCGCGGTAATTTTTGTCGTACAAGTGCCAAACTTTTGCGTGAGCTTTCAGACCATTGTGAATGCACGCGTATTCTCCCATGTCATCTAAACCATTCCCTGCGCAAAAATGACAAATATCATTAATTTTCCCGAAGGTTTTTTTTTTTTTTTTTATTTTCTCCATATCAGCTCGTTATACCTCGAGGTTTGTAAGTATCGTTCAATTCATCCGCGCACAGTGCGTTGATTTCGTTGATCGGGATAAATATGTCGACCAGATGACCGAGATTATCGAAGACCACTTTTGCGTAGTCTTCGAACCACTGTACCATCCGTTCGTTTCTCCATCCCCCTAAATTTTCCAGGGCCTGCGGGTGATCCCGGTGATATAGGGTCACAACTGTTGTCACATTTATGACCTTCAGTTCCTCAAGCAAATCCCTGTAGTAACGAATCCCATTCGGGTTGGTGGTATCGTTGAAACCACTTGGCAGTATACGCGTCCAACTGAGCGAAAATCGGTAATGATCCAACTGCGGAGTCGATGGAATATCGGGGGAATTTGATACGAGTTTTTTTCTCTCTTCCAACACCACAACTCACCCCGATACTTTTAATCCATTGAACGTCTTCTTTGTATTTGTTAAAAGAATCACAAGCGATGTCTCCGTTGCTGCGGTCGGATATGCGCTCCGATTGGTTGTGAGTAATGAAATCCCAGTGGCTTTCACCTTTCCCTGAAAAGAGTTTCCCTATTCGGATCGGAAAGTATCGCAATCATGTTAATAACTACTGATTATTACCGTTGACGTTCCAAGCTCCTTCTACTTGATAGGATGCGGAGGCTGCTCCGAGTAGGAAACCATCGGGAAAAGCTCGGCGATCGTTTGTCTGACATTGAACGTTTCTGAATTTTTGTTTTTCAAAATATAAGAAGAATTCATTTCAGGCAGACGCGTTCGTGATTTCAGCCAAAATACTTACGCTTCGAACATGGAGAAGGTTAACGTAATCATCCAAAAGTACCGCATGATGAATGTGATATCCATTAGCAGGTCTACACCGTTTTCGGATATGAATAATTCAATATCTAACGATCGAATCACGATACGGAACACAACGGTTATACGAATATTTCTACTCTTCCCTTCACTCCGAGAGTCTTTGAGCAACTGAACGTGCCTCGCTCACGCTTTTCGAACGAAATTTTTGTTATTCTATTGCTTCACATAGTTATCGCTTACTGCAAGATAACAAAATATCAGACGAATACCCGTCTAGCTCCGGGGCCCAGACACCGAAGGATCTTCTCTTCAAATTATCCAACAAATTAGAACCAAAACTGAGCTATTCTTCAATTCCTATGATGACGTGGGTGAATTTTACGGTGATTTATTTCGCATGTAAGAAAAAAATAACATCAATTTTGACTCTTGAAAATATGGCTTTTTAGCGCATCGCTACGCACAGCCTTTGCAAGGTAATTCGTAAACGACCTTCGATGAGCCCATCAATGAGAAAATGAATTCTTCTCCATTTTTCAATAAATAATAAAATTGAATTACGTAATGCGGGTAGTTAATGTCGAATTATTTCTATATTTGTGTAGAGGTTATCAAATTATCGAGACAAACATCACGCTGGGACATCGTTTGAGCGGATCTGGATGAAGATACAGTACAATTACTAGTTCTTGGAATTCATCTTATTATTTCTCGATTGCATCGATGTTATTCTGTATATTCGTAACGGTGGATAGTGTTATTTCCATAGAAGGATTCACTCTGTGTTTCTCCTAAAGATATACTAATGTAAAACCAACTTCCGATGTATCTTGTGATATCGTATGTCTTACGTCAATCTTTTATCTGCCTAATCGGTACATTATTCAGCCATTGATATACAGGTGTGCATATTTCCGCTCCATCAGCCTCACAACTCGTAGGCGGCCGCCCTCGTTTTATACGCAGTCGTTTTGACGAATGTATGCGATATGGCCGCTACAAAGCCAGAGTTGGGAGAACTCGCACTGACAAATCGAGCCCTCAGCGAGGACCCTTTTCACCTCCGAGTGCCACCGCGTTATTCAAACGGCAGGGGATCGATTGAAAAATAGGAATCCTCCTGGTGAAAGAATCGCGAAAATCTAGAACGGCTGAAAACGGACGAGAGTCTACATATACAGGTCGGACGGAAATTCTTTTCGTGTACGTAATGTGTAGGTCCGAAAGAACTGAACGATGAATTTTTCAAAAATCGTTGTAGGTACAATTTATTTGTTGATCAACAGTCGAATTATCTGTTCATTGTCAGTTAAAATAACACTGTAACGTGGAAATCATAGATTTTGTCGAGAGTTTTCAAACCATAGATACGAATTCTCACAATATAATCTACAGTGATATGAAGGCAAACGCGTCTTATCGACGGGCGTGCTCTCATCTCGGGTCGTCGCGGTTACGCTTTGTAAAACTCTGCGATAAATCGAAAGCTTCGGTGATCTTTGGTCTTGATTTTTACGTTCTGCTATTGCCCGGAGGATGCTTGAATCATTTTTGAATTTCAACAAAAATTGAGTTGAGAAAAGTAGTAACATAAGAAAACGTGATATCAATAAAAACTGAACAAAATGGAAGTAAAGAAGCGTGGAAAATAGAATGGAAGTGTAGGACGATTGCGCGCGGCTACCTACGCCTCATTATTTCCTACGAACTTTGTACTCCTCGGTTTTGTTGTTTTCTGATTTGTTTAATTATTCGAGAACTAGTACAGCGGCTATAAGAGATAACTATAATCTCTCCCATTCAGCTCTACGCCCCGATCATAATAATGAGGCGTACTACGTTACCTATCTTTCAAACTATTTCTTTTGTTTTCTTCCAATTTCTTAATACTAGCATTTTGTATATAATACACGTGTAACAACTGCGAAGTGAAATTTTCCGGGCAAAGCTAACTCTTGGGTAACTAGGTAAAGTTCTCTATTACAAAAACCACGGAAGAACTTCTCCGACCTGTACGGTTTCTTGAGAGTGTTACGGGGGAGGGGATAAGAGTACCGGACTGCCAGCTGCTTTCGTTCATTCAATTCCATAATTCATTAATCATTTTTGCCTCCGATAATTCTCTCTTCGCAGATTTTCGTTTTTTTTTTTTCGTAATTCTTCATCACCACATCCGATGTACGAACTCGATGATTCCTTTGTACACGGTTTCACTCTGTTGAAATAGTCACATTTTTCGCGAGAGACTCGCGTGTGGGCCATCTCATACGGAGGGATAAAACGAATGCCTCGGCTCTTCCATGCGTCGTGAAGTTTCTTTACGATGAGGCTACTCCTCGAGAGAAAAAGACGCCTCTCAAAGTAACCGCATTTCAAGTCTCACAGCAGGAAAAGTCGAGGGAAAAGGCACCGAGACGCTGGCTACAGCTGCTTCGGGAGGATAGTGCTTCAGGGTGGATGAGCTAAGTCTATTCGGGCGGTGTGCATCCTATACCAAAATTCAGCTATTGCTAGCTTCTTTAGATTCCTTATACTTTGAACAAAGAGGTAAATTTCAATGCCCCGAATAGCTCTGAAAGAACTGATCACGGAACATGAAATTCTGCAGTCCCATGCTAACTGTATCTCATGCCAAATGTTCGAGGGAAAATCGTATCTTTTCTCGCAGAATATGTTACCAGAAAAGTTAGTGAAAGGTATATTTCTGCATCGCCGGGCAGGGACTTCGTGAGCAAATGACGGAAAAAAATCCGAATTCGAAGAAATCCTTCGATGCAGCGCGTCGGGTTTCTCATTCGAATGTGTGATTATAAGCGCGATATAATTTGAAACTCCTTAATTCATAATCAAATCCTTGGTCTAAATATCGTAACTTATCTTTACGCGCTTAATTAACTTGCAACTATACTAATTTCCTAGTTGAGCGGGAGTTAAGCTTCGGCTAGCGGTGAGTCGAGGTTATCGCGCGGTCTCAACCAGGACTATACACGTACGTACATACATCCATACGTACACACCATCGTCGGGATAATATGGAGCTCTGGTGCTCCTCGCCTGGACCTATTAACTGCAGAATATCTCCAGCTAAATTCCGACGTAGAGTAGCGGCTATTTCGACAACCGGGTCACCAGGTCACATTAATTACGTCATTAGCCCGCCGGACTCACTGAGCTTCGGGTCCTTCTACCCTTGAATTATTTTCTCGGACTCGGTTGCCTATCTTTCGTCTCAGTTTAATTGAAAATAATTATAATCGGAGTAATGTAATTTTAATCACGAAGAACAAAAGAATAAATTGAAAACAACTTTCGTTGACATTCTAAAAAAAATAAAGCAGCTTATACTCGTGTTATATACATACAATTGGACGTATAATAATCTAAATAATAATAATTATTGTTCACATTTTTATTCTTCCGAACTGCATAACAGTTGTATGAATTTAACATGATATTAATTAATGTAAGGTACGTATAATTAGCAAAAAGAAGGGACTAAAGTATAAGCTTGCGCTTGAAGAATACGCCGAGCGGGGAAAGGTATTGCGGATCGCAAGTAGAGAGAAGATGACGGCCTAACGATTTCAGACTTTCAGACGCGTAATGACGACGGCCTTCGGGTACCCTGCAGCAGCCACCTTCTGAGTTTCCCAGACAGCCACTCGACGTCCCCCCGACGAAAGAATCTGGGCACTACACAGGTATTCCACCTCCTCAACTCTTGCCGCGGTGGTAACCATCAACTGCATCGGCGTACAATTAAAAAAGAAAAGAAGTGAGAGAAAGAGATGAAGAATATATTCACATCGGAGGTGAAAATAGAAAAAACCGAAAGGTGAATCTCTACGTACTTTTCTCGATGTCTACCTACTGTGTTTTTTCTTCTCCGGATTTCATACCGTGTTCCCCTCTCCTACTACGGTTTCCCTTTTTTCATTTTTTGTCAACATTCTCGTCAAGTTTAACAATTTTTACACTCTTTCGAATCGCACCTTTGGATACAAAATTACAATGGGTATAGGTATATCTGGTTCGGCAGCTCGTGAGTCGTTGACGAGATCTTTGGAAAAATTCGCAAAGTTTCTCGTAGAGTGAAAAGATTTCTGGCGTTTTGGAGAATCCGATAAAAAATAGGCCCGCTTTATCAAGAGCATTCAATTGGCGATATTACCGGCGTACTTTATCACCCGTAAGCTTGGTATAGTACGGATGATGCTCTGCAGTCGGTAGCGTTCCGCAGCATTGCCGTGCGTTTTCATAGCTTCGCCAGAGTTTCGGTTTTTCCTCTTCCTCTTTTTCTTGCTACTTCCTCTTTCTATTTTCGCCCTGTGCCACGTCCGAACGCTCTCTTATACCGAGTAGTAATCCCTGGCTTCATAAAAGACTAATCCTTTCAGATTTCTCGTATTTGTCAAACAAGTCCTGCGCAGGAAAATAATCTTCTTCAATTCGCTGAGCTGGGATCAATTTCAAAGGCTCAAGCTACCACTCTCCGCAGATCTTTGTAACATCTCTGCAGCACTCCTCGTATTAGAAAATAAAAAATTACCCAACACTCCGTGGTACGTTTTTTCCATTCATTTTATGTGTGTATATCATTCTTTTCTTTCTCCAAATCAGTAACAGGAAATTACAACAGAGTTTGCGGAAGGATTACAATTTATAAAGTACCTAAAGTCGAAACGGTATCGCGGAGCGGACCGCATACCTCTTCCCCTAGGGAATTCGAAACAGCCGGGGACACGACGAACGTAGGTGGCCGTGGTACTCTGCGATGAATGAACCAATTTCGAAAGGATTTAGCCATCTCAATATTGTCAGTAGTCCGTACCGCGGGTATAATATGAGTAAAGGTATCGCGGTGTGCAATAGGTATACCCGTTTTTGCTGAAAACGCGCGATGCATAATTATAGGATATTTTGAAGCGCGATTTATGTTCTTCTATTTTGTAGAGGAAAAAAGATGAGAATTGAGACGAGAATGGTAAAAACTATTTCTGTGTATATCGCGGTTGAAAATTATCGCTCTTATTTCCGAACAAAGAATGAATGGGGGTTTCGAGGTTGAAATTTATGGTTCGACGGGCCGCTGAAGAGGTGGTAAATGCCTCGTTGGGGGTAAAAGTGACGTCGAATCCGGGAAGATCTTGCATCCTCCTTGCTCCTTTTTGCCCTTAGGTTATTGTATAGTCTGGCGGCTCAATTATTCCAAGAGATAACGTACCACGTTGTACTTTGTGGTTTAATTGCAAAAATCTGAGACGATTATAGGCTGATTGAGGAGATAAACCGACAAAGTAGAATCAGGAGTTTATCTTTGAAGTAAATTGAATCTATGTTAGTATGAATATCATCTGAAGTGAAATACGTGATAGGGTTTGATTTCGGTTGTTGTCCCCGGAAAAATGGTGAGTGTTCAATTTAATGTCAAAAAATCTACGTTGATTTCTTTTGTTTGTTTCCTAAACAAAAAAAAATCCTTCTAAGCTCCGTGTAAAGCGTCGCGACGCCTAGGGCACCGCTGCTATTCGCTTAAACCAGTTGCGTAGTAGTTCGAACTATCGAAAAAGGATTAGTAAACGGAAACACCGGGAGGGAGCGGCTGCCAAGTTCTCGCCGAGCAAATGTGGTGGGCTACCAAATGGTCGTCGTGGAACTACGTTATTAGGAGCATTAGGAAGTAAGCTCGCTCAGGTTGCCAGTTAATTAGTTTTCCCGCATGTGTAGATTTATTCAGGGATGCCAGCCAGCATCGTGTGGAGAATGAGTATGAAGATGAGGGTAGAGTGTATGAGCTCAGATTTTGTTGTTGTTCTAATAATTTTATCACTCAAAAAAGCGACGATTCAGTTTATTCAAAATTTTTAACATTTTCATATCTGTTACAGAAGAAGAATTGGAAACCTTCAGAACAACTTCGCCCAGCATTCCGAGAACAATATTTGTCGGTGCATCCTTGAGATTGTTCGTCACATGAGTCAACTGCACAAGTTGACATGGATTATTTACTACGTAGCTATGGGGCATGTATCACCACAGATAATGAAAATAAATGTTCATTCAGTGAGAATCTTCTGCCAATTTTGTTGTACCACATAAATTTGTTAATTTTTTTTTGTGAATAAATTCATATTGTACGTGAAAATGTAGTGAATTCGTTTTCTCTACCTATGCTTTTGCCTCTATAACCAATTACCATCCCATGCATACGACTCATCATGACATCAGGCCCTAACTCGAAATACCTTCCCAGGTTTCCTGTTCTCCTGATACAAATACCTACTTTTCGGCAAACTTTCCATTTTCAGGTCAGATATTCCAGAGATCTGCATTATCGGTTCCGGTTTGTGTGAATGCATGATTGAATGATTGAATGCGTCGAGAGTTTATTGCTTACAATTAGTCCTGCAACGAATCAGTTGCTCTCTCTATAATACTAGAAATACATGAATACGATTGAAGGCATGCACATGATGAGGCACACGAGGTCTCGGACCACCTCCTCGGGTTTCCTGTTCTCCTGATACAAATACCTACTTTTCGGCAAACTTTCCATTTCCAGGGCCGATATTCTAGATATCTGCATTATCGGTTCCGGTTTGTGTGAATGCATGATTGAATGATTGAATGCGTCGAGAGTTCATTGCTTACAATTAGTCCTGCAACGAATCAGTTGCTCTCTCTATAATCCTAGAAATACATGAATACGATTGAAGGCATGCACATGATGAGGCACACGAGGTCTCGGACCACCTCCTCGGGTTTCCTGTTCTCCTGATACAAATACCTACTTTTCGGCAAACTTTCCATTTTCAGGGCCGATATTCTAGAGATCTGCATTATCGGTTCCGTTTTGTGTGAATGCATGATTGAATGATTGAATGCGTCGAGAGTTCATTGCTTACAATTAGTCCTGCAACGAATCAGTTGCTCTCTCTATAATCCTAGAAATACATGAATACGATTGAAGGCATGCACATGATGAGGCACACGAGGTCTCGGACCACCTCCTCGGGTTTCCTGTTCTCCTGATACAAATACCTACTTTTCGGCAAACTTTCCATTTTCAGGGCCGATATTCTAGAGATCTGCATTATCGGTTCCGGTTCGTGTGAGAGCATGATGGACTGATTGAATGCATCGAGAGTTCATTGCTTACAATTAGTCCTGCAACGAATCAGTTGCTCTCTCTATAATACTAGAAATACATGAATACGATTGAAGGCATGCACATGATGAGGCACACGAGGTCTCGGACCACCTCCTCGGGTTTCCTGTTCTCCTGATACAAATACCTACTTTTCGGCAAACTTTCCATTTTCAGAGCCGATATTCTAGAGATCTGCATTATCGGTTCCGGTTTGTGTGAATGCATGATTGAATGATTGAATGCGTCGAGAGTTCATTGCTTACAATTAGTCCTGCAACGAATCAGTTGCTCTCTCTATAATACTAGAAATACATGAATACGATTGAAGGCATGCACATGATGAGGCACACGAGGTCTCGGACCACCTCCTCGGGTTTCCTGTTCTCCTGATACAAATACCTACTTTTCGGCAAACTTTCCATTTTCAGGGCCGATATTCTAGAGATCTGCATTATCGGTTCCGGTTTGTGTGAATGCATGATGGACTGATTGAATGCATGGGATGGCATATGCTTAATCCTGCAACGAATCAGTTGCTCTCTCTATAGTACTAGAAATACTTGAACACGATTGAAGGCATGCACATGATGAGGCACACGAGGTTTCAGACCACCTCCTCGGGTTTCCTGTTCTCCTGATACAAATACCTACTTTTCGGCAAACTTTCCATTTCCAGGGCCGATATTCTAGAGATCTGCATTATCGGTTCCGGTTTGTGTGAATGCATGATTGAATGATTAAATGCGTCGAGAGTTTATTGCTTACAATTAGTCCTGCAACGAATCAGTTGCTCTCTCTATAATACTAGAAATACATGAATACGATTGAAGGCATGCACATGATGAGGCACACGGGGTCTCGGACCACCTCCTCGGGTTTTCTGTTCTCCTGATACCACAATTAATTTTTCGTCGAAATTTGCAAATCGGAAGTGGAAATGTATATGTCTGTAATACTGGCCCTCAAATTACATGCTTGCATATAAGCCTTGTCATGTGTATGCAGACATTATACATATTTATCATGATTATGAGAGGTGTGAAGGCTTTTAATGTCGAAGCCTATTATCGTGATGTGTGTCATGAAATGGGTCAAAGGGCATAATCAATGTTAAACAAAATTCAATTTGAGAATTACTGTTTCTTTATTGGAGAATCATTATCCTCGTGCATATAGGTCGAATACATCATGATTTCGGTATGATTTACAAGATACATATATTTATACTCTAAGGACAAAATATCATTTTAGGAATCCTGATAAATACTGAATTAAATATTCGCTTCGAATGCATTGATAACTTTCAAATCAAAAACTATCGAACGTAGAAGCACGACTCGTCGAAAAGGAGTCTATGTTCGCCAATATGCTGCAACCTTATCGTTTCGGCAGAAGTTTCGCTCGACGAATCTACTCGGGTTACCCGAACGTCGTGAGAGTCCTGCAAATGAATCGTCATATGTATGTCGATGAGTCTCATGTTAGTTGTATGTTGATATATACGACAAATTCATGTCTCTGAGGTTGCAGTCAGATGAAAATTATAGTCTCGTGCATGGATGTTTCCAAAAATTCATCCCCTTTGCCTGAAAATTTTCAAGAACATATTGTTTTTCGTCCCATTGTTGAATGCTTACAAGTAATTTGACTCCGTCTCCAGTGTGAAGAAAGGATGTTCCACTGCGACATGGTTTTTCACCCCCTAAAACCGGAGGCTTGCTGTATTCAGCAGCTGCTCTGACATTGTGCTTACAGTTTCACGTATTCCATTCCATGCTTCGTTCTCTTTGAGCACTCTTTCCTGTTGGAGTGAACGACGCTGCAAGTCGATTGTTTGTATCAGGATATAAGGTAGGTCGAAAGTAGGAATGAGAGAAAGAGTGAGAAGAGAAACAGAGAGCGAAAAGGGGGATATACCCGGTTAGCGGTAGTCCCCGGAGAGCAGTGGCATATCCTTTATTTCTGGGGTCTACTTGCATAACGCGTACACTTGGGAAATATCGTGAAAAGCGAAACTCTCGGTACAGTGCATGGAAGCTTCTGATGCAGGAACCCCATTCGCCCCTGGTAGTAGTCAATTACATTCTGCACCACCTTCGTGCACAGCGCAACGCGATGTAGACATACCTCTTAAAGCTTAGGGAACTTCCGAGACTCCACTGCGTAATCATCAACCAGCATTCTTGTGTCCATCACTTGCACAACTCTCTTACCATAAGAATGTCTTAATTATCGCATGTCATCGGAGCAGATTTTTAAGTCGGTATCTGGTTATACATTCGATGATTAACTTTTGATTGGATGAATCGGATAGATTTACGATCGTTAGGTCTGGCTATAAACTTTTACCTTCCTATATGTGTTTTGAGCAATGTTTGTTTTAACGGGTGGTATAACTTGTTTACAAAATTACCGGTACCTCTGGTAAATGTGAATATGTATGTACAGCTCGGAGCTTGCAGTATCAATAGACTCTTGACACGGTAAATATAATCATTTAATCAGGCATACCTATAGGTGCATGTCGTTACATGTATAAATATACACCTACATGGTATAGCGTAGAATACATAAACTATTGAAAATGCACGGTAATCAGCTTCTCGTGGGAATCGTAAATCGTAAGTCTGCAGGAACTTACGGCCGTTAACTTTATCAGGTGGGCCGAGAGGGGCGAGGGGGGCATAAGAATTAATTTATGCACCACCAGCACCGCCTAGCCATGTTTGCGTTTCTCCTCTGGTGTTGTAGGTACAACCCTGAAGGCGTTCAATTAACGGTGACCTTCTCCAATGGTCGGCGGCAAAAGCAAAATTGGTATGAGGAGAAGATAGCGGTCAGTAGCATCCCTGTTATCTCCACGAAAACGCACGCGTCACGCGTTTTATAGCTTACGCATTCCAACCGTACCTATGCGGATTTAATTTCGTCTGTCATTACTCACGCTCTAATTAAAGCGAATATATGTGCTTATATGTGCACTGAAACCAATGGTAAATTTAACCGCATGCAAACACTGAAATACATCACGAACGAATTAAACTTCGTGAGGTACTAATTACCGTGCGGCTCAATATACAATTATAATCACCTATACTTTATGTATAACGTACATACGCACACCTTCCTCTATCTACGGTCATTTATACACACGTGTATATGATCCATGCGAAAATTCAAACCGCATAAGTAACGTCAACTGCAAATATATTACTGATTATAATCGATATTATAGTATAATATCGGTTAATTTATCGGAGTAATCACTCTCGGGAACGGTATTTGAACCTCGTTTCGCGTACAAGCTTCAAACCTTAAACCTTCATTTTTTTATTTCTTTTATCGCAGAATATCGCTAACTATACAGAAACAGATTCATGTAAGCTCAATAGAGACAGTCTCTATTTTATATCGTGCAATGAGGAATTAGAGCGACGAGAAACGAAGTGCTGGCTGCAGCAGTTGCCAAATTAATTTATACGCGGTAAATAAACTAGTATTTAGCTGAAATGAAAACTCATAACTAATTTACTTCTTGTGCTCACCACGCGAGAATACGATAACTATGATTAAAGGTGTGTGTGTGTGTGTGTGTAACGAAGATTCATCTGATGTTATTAAACTCCTTCGTCCGCGACTCGACGAATCGTCGAGATTATCTAATGCCGATCTCAAGTTTTATAATCAAACTGAACGCCAAAACGATAAATTTTTGCGTTTAAATCTGCGGGCCGCACTCACGGATAGTTCTAAAGTCGAAGAATAATCCTCAATTGAGGACTAATAATACGGAAGATCGGTGAACGCACATACGTAATTTCCGTGAATTTTAGAACGCTATCAAAAGTGTCTTGAAATTGATCAGCGCTACTCAAGGGACAAGTTATGCCGGTAGACTTCACTAATTATCGGTTACTAAACTTGCCGCTGTTCAGAAACTAATTATACCAATCATATACATTCATTACGTGCATACATGTATAGCAAACTATATACAGTAATGAGGAAATTTCCTGCACCGTCCATTTTGGTATTGCACAATTGGGATTTCGGTTTTCGAACAGAATTCCGGCAATTTATTGTCTCTTATCTGTTTTTCGTATGCAATTTTATTAGTTGGCTTGTAAACTCGCCTTTGAGAAGTGAATAAAATTTGTCAGTAAAATCGAAGTAAATCGAATTATTTCACATGAGAAAAGCGCTGACAAAGAAAAAAATTTCTGCGTGTCTCGAGGTGAATATGGATATTTTATTAATTTTTTCCAAATTCCAAATTAATAAAATAATGCAATTATAAGCAACAGCAGTTCAGACAAAAATTCTTGTTACTCAAAGATCCTTGAACTTCGTTAAAACGAAATATGTAAATACGGTACATTTTTATGTTTACGTCATTATTTTTTTCAACGTAAATTCGTTCACCAGTCGTGTGTGATTGCGGGTATTGCAGACTTTTGGACCCGCGATAGTTGGGTTAGTCTGGAGGACGTGGGACCCAAAGAGTCACCAGGGTTTCATACAGTCAAACCACGTTTCGTTAAACAACGACTCGCCACGGTCTGGGATTTTGGGATTCCGGATAATCAGATTCGGAATTTAGGGTTACGCGACTCTAACGTGTATGGGAAGCGGGGAAGAATCGTCCAGAGTTTCAACCGTAAATGGACCGCCACCGCCGACTGACCGCATCATTCGATTCCTTATACGGTCTCCAGCAAAACCGCATAGACGTATGTATACGAAATGGTCCTCCAGGTGACCTTCGATGATCAACTTCCATTACCAGCGTTTTATTACACGTATTGTGAAATTTCGCGAAAGATCCCGTTTTCAACGCGATATCATTTCTGGAGTTTTTCTCTTAGTTATTTATTGAAAAATCTAAAGTCACTCGTATCATCTGTACGATGAGTTTCCCAGTGTACCGTGAGCTCAAGAATATGAATCGGTCAACTAAATTGAATTTCCTCTAAAACCGATCGATTCGCTACTCTTATTTTCCTTCAGGAACATTTCTGAAATTAGTGTTGAACTCATAATTGACGTATAATTCAACTGCGTGAACGAATCTTCGAGGGTTTGTTGTTTCGAGTTTTGTGTACGATCGACAAGTGTGTTATTCAGCGAATGAAGAGAAAGAAAAAAAAAAAAATTCGTTACGCGATATCTCGTTGCGTATGAATTACGGTAGGCTTAACGAAACATGACACCAGATTCTGCAGGTACGAAGATCTGTCCGGGTGAGGGATGAACGCGGCTGGACAGGCTTCGCCCTTCCGTAGGACTTGGTTAACCGCAGTTGGAAACTTACTACGACTAAGCAGCGAAATGTCATTCGTTATCCCGAAGTTCTGGTAATGACTGGGCTTCGCTCACCGAATAGGCTGATGTTGCGCGTGTTAAATTCACGAAATAATGTAATGATTTATTACAGTTATCATACTTACCTTCAAGGTCAGTTGTGATGTAAGGCGGGAGGATTTAACGTTATTATAATAATTACTCAAACAGCAAATTTTTCTAAGGTTTAATTCTCTCGTAATTTATTTCTATTCACAGTCAATAAATTAACAACCATCATCGTCATTATAATCTTAACGTCGTCGTCATCATTATTATGAAATTAAAAAGTAACCAATCAATGAAAAATTAAATAATCTCTAACCCTTTGTGTATCATTACAATCAATAAATACAAAACAATTTGTTCTTTACTCATGTTTTCTTTCTCCTTATTATTCAACTCTTTTATAAAAAGTTTAGTGACATACGGCGAACCGCATAGTTACAGGGCAGCAGAGTCACTAAATTTTTATTTACAATAATATTATTACGCTCTTAATAAATGGACTAGACCACTAATTCAATGAAATGTCAGTTGAGTATAATTCGCAATCCTTTTATTTTTTTCCAATAACTTTTTTTTCATCGTCATACTCTGCAAATATGTGAGTTAGAAACAGACTTGTAGCCTCTGTAGGAATTAGATTTAATTTTTTAATTTCGTTACTATTATAATAATCATAATGATAAACATCGTCATTATATTTTCATCATTTATTACATTCACCTAATAAATTACAACTATCAATTATTTATTTATATTCATTTATTCAATTATTCTACGGGAAATCATGAATTCACATATTGAATGCTGAGTTTCTTTTTCTTTGTTCGTTTTCTATTTTATAATTTTTCTTGCATTTCATCTGAACTAATTAAATCACTGTTGTGTCTATTTTAACTTTATGAACAATTGTCATTTATACCTAACATTTTACCTCTTTTTTCGCCCTCACTCATTCCTATTTATTTATTCATTTATTCATACTCTACTTCGTCCTCATTTATATTTCTCTTCTTTACACGTAACCATAATAATTACATGAACAACTCGTTGGAACGGATAATCTACGGCAATTGCGCGGTAGCAAATATTCACTAAAGTTGAAAAAAAAAATGTATGCAGTCCGTTGTAATCGTACAAATTTGCCAATATTTTTTCTCTTTTTATTTTGTTCTGGAAAGCTTATTCATTGAATTTTGTTCGATCTTCTCTACGTAAAAACGAACCCTCTGTCTTTCACCCCGAAATTCAGCACCCGAATACAGTAGAATTTGAAATCACTTCTCACGGAAATTACTCACTGACATGAGACAATGTAGACAGTTGTAATAATACGCGAATTTGCGAATTCTGACATATTTAAAAATTTACGGTTTGAGAGAAATGACATTCGCAAAAAGTGAAAAAAGGGGCGGGGAGGAAGCAACAGCGAAGACGTATTGTACAAATATCAACACATCGACAGTCTACTCATCGATCCTTTCTTTTTGATACGATTATCGGTAAATATAATTGAAAAGTGCTGGCAGTGTGATTGGTTCAGATGATCGATAGGTAAGAATTTCTCTACTAAAATTTAACAATATATGCATATCACCTTGTCACACTATTAGTCGATGGTTCTATGAAATAATAAATCATATCGCAAGCAGTCTATGGCTATAAAAAACTTTATCTATAAATGATCAGAATGTGAATAAATAAATATTCAATATCGAACGGTTCGATGCAAATTCAGGAGAGTATTAAAAACGGGGGTGAAAATCGTGTGACAAAGTTTCCAGCGAGCATGAGATGTTACGAATTTTATTTATCGTGATTATGATATCTTTATTTATCTTTATATAGATAGATTCTTTTTATTCATTTCGCTTCACTTGAATAGAAAGTTCGAACATGCAACCTACTATTATTAATTTATTATACATAACGTTAATTGCTTTGAAATCTCATAGCACCGGAATTTTCTGATCACCGCGTGCTCATCGTTGAATAATAATCGAATAATTATGTGGAAAACTTTGATGATAATGATGTTGATATAACAGAAATTATAATAATGTTTCTAATAACATTTTTTACAATAACAATAATAATAATGGTAATAATCATAACGCGATATAATTTACATACAGTTGATAAAGTACGCGGTTCGCGTTGAATGATTCAATAACCAAGAAAGTAATCATGGCGGTAATAATGATGATGAAAATAACATTAAATAATGTACGAATTTTGGATCTTCATATCGTTATCTATCATTTACACTATACAAAGATGTACATATGATCCAACATCGCTTTGAATTAAATCATTTAAGGGTTTTTTCTCTGCAATACAATAAATATATCTCATCGTCTCAAGTTTTGGCAAGGGTCTCGAATATTATATAAGATCGATAAAAAACGATTTCACTTATTCATTTACTCATTTATTTATTTAATCATTTGTTATTACTATTATCATTATCGTTATAATTATTATTAGATATTATTATTATTGTTATTAGATATTATTATTTTTATTGTTGTTATTATTTTTTTCTTTTAATTTCTAAAATAACGTGATATATTCATATTTACAGGTAGTATTTCATAACTATGGACACTGCGGCAGTAGTTATAGATAGGTATACTATTCATATATTTGTCTGTTAATATCATATGCGGTAGTATGCTGCAGTTTGATTAATTTCTTTTTCGGTATCTCCTTTCAATTTTTCCGCGACTTCATACCTACTGATTTATATGTATACGAACAGATCATATTTTAATACTAATTAATATTAAGGTGTGTATGAATATTCATCTAGCTAGATATTCATTCAGTGTTTCTGCTTCTTCTTTAATTTCTTTAAATATTTTATCTTACGTTTTTATTTATTTTCATTTGGTGGGGATTGTCGGTCGTTGATTACCATGTATAAATGACTTGAGACTTTCCTACATCTCCTTTACTCTTTTTTTACATCATTACCACCTTCACTCAATCGATAAATCAAGGAACCAAGTTATCGTTAAAAACATCGCATACGGCTGATTCAAAGAATCCGGTGAAATCACAGAGAAAAATTGATGGAAAGTATCCAACTTTTTCACCCCTCTAGCTGATCGAAAAAATCACCCAGATAATTTTCGGAGTTTGAGAAAAAAAAATATCAAGCCCAAGAAATGAAGACGGGGAGTAAAATTTCTACGCAGGGGAGAAGTAATCAGGCAATTAGTCAAATAATTTGCCCGTTCTTCCCTCGTTAGTGAAAACAACTGACGGAAGATTGATTGAAAATTCTCCGTCCTTCGAATATTCTTTGTTTCGATATTCTCTTTTAATAATGTTTATTATCGCTGCCAGCATAATTTCAGGAGGCAGCTTGGATTTCTATTCGCCAACTCTGTGTAATTATTACTGAGTGCCGATTTTGGTTTTATAATTCGAACGTACGTAATTGAGAGATTACTCGTCGGTGTGATTCGAATGGGTATTTTTACATTTCATTTCGTCAAATTGAAATAATCAAAACACGCCACGACATCCGAGCTAATGAATTTCCGAGCTCCGGATGTACGAAGATATTCAATCATCGATGAGTTTGTACGGGGGAGGGAGTGGGGGAAGTAAATGAGATATCAATAAAATTAAGAAAAATTTCTCTACAATTTAGTGATATCCGGGATCACTAGGCTGATTTTTACCCCCGGAACCCTGGGAGGTCGGAGATCCGCGGTTGAAATTGCCGAACGTTTTCGTAGGAGATTCATTAGCGGCAGCTGCTACCAGGGCCTTGTCTCTGGGCGGTGGAGCGGAACTTAAACTGGACGAACTTACCCCTGAATCGCTGGATTTCTCGCTGAGGCAACCGCGTTGTCCGAGATTCGCCGAAGCGTTTCCACTCTCGCATCCAAGACCGAGATCCGAACTACCCCCGACGACGTATTTTACCATGCTCAGCTTGTGGCTACTTTCGCAGGAGTCTTCGATCACAACGGTCTCCCCGAAATTCGGGCAGTTTCGTTTCCCTACGAACCTTACGTTGCCGCCTCTGAGCATCGGTTTCTCGAATTGACCGCCGTGAGAATCTTTCGGACACCCCGATCCCCCGCTCACGCCGGATATAGGAATATTCGGGAGAAAGTCATCTTTGACCTCCTGCAGCAGCGGATTATCTCCAATTTTTACCTGGCCACCGGAGCTACTCAGGTCCAGGTTATTCTCGCGGGATAGTTTCTTGCTGTCTGGACTACCCGTACCTCCTCGACGGGTGGAGTTCTTGTGTGCGTCGTAGCATCCAGAATCCCTGGGGAACTGCCGTCTGCTGAACGGAGAGCAATGCCCCGATGTCTGACCTGAAGTTAACGCTAGCCGCGTTACTTCGTCTCCTTCAGAACTCGAAGCTAAGTCGCCTTCGCTCCCGGCTTATGAAAAGTATTGTGAGGAAAGAGAAGAAAAGTAAAGTGAACGAATGAAACATTAAAACCCGTAAGTACCGAAGTCGATTCCGGAAATTTATAGCCAGACGTAAGCATTGTAATCACACGTTAAAAACTCACAGTGAAGATCATGAAGTAGCTGGACGGCGGTGAGAATTTTTGCGCGATGCTCGGGTTGCTGTATTCCAAGGTAATCAAGATCCGCCGGTTCGAGTTCCCTGAAGAGTTCCAAGTCTTCGTAGCCGTTTAGCACGAAGACAGATATGTGTTCCTAGGAAAGAATAAAAAGAAGACGTTTTTTTTTTTTCCTCTCATCCCGGGTAACGAAGCACGTACATACATCGTTCACTCGGGATAAAACAGTGTTGCGTATATTATACCTGCAGATTCATTCTCTGCAGTAATTCTTCCACAGATCCAGGTTTCTGCCTGTACCTGTGACCCCATTTACCCCGTTCCGGTTCACCCCGTCGTTGAACTCTTTCATTTAAAATTTCAACGTTGATAAATTTGAAATGACCTAATCGATTGTGTACAACTCCTCGCCACAGACCGCTCGTGTTCATTTGTACCACGTCGATGACGTCACCTTTCTAAAAAAGAAGAGATAACAAGTATTGGCAAATTTCAGAGGCTACGCTCCGAACTTTATCTTCTTGGGAGGTCGGTAGGGTAGTAACGATCAGTTTCTTCTGCATTCTCGTTTTTGTACTAAAAATGATGACATCGCGACGTTGATGAAGTAGTACGACCATAGAGGCTTAAACTTTTTTTTTTTCTTATTGCCAAATTCGAAACTTCAATCAATTAGTTTTGATGCTGTGCGAACGATAACATTCATCGGGTCAGTATCTGAAATCGAAGACGCAGAAGAGAGTCGGCTTTCCTACCCCATCGACCTCCAAAAAGGACTCGTTCAGCGCACCTTGAACTTTAAAGCGTCTTTATCGTAGGGGCTCGGCGTGTAGTCGACAAGAGCCCTCGCTCTGCAGAGTACGGGACCGATTGAAGAAGGACTAACGGCGTCCCTTTCCTCGCAAGAAATGGAACTGTGATTGCTTCCCGCTCTGACGAGAGCTTGCGTGCTGGATCCGCTGCCGCTTGGGAGACTTTCGACGCTGCTAGCACTGCACGGAAATGCCTCTGAAGAAGCCCTGTCCTGACGAAGTCTCGATATTTTTCTCTGAACGTCGTGCCTGAGATTTCTCGCACGACCCGCTATCCCCGCCCTCGTATCACCTTCGAGGAGGGCACTCGCTTCGGACTATAAAAAATCACCCCACAATGAACGAACGAACGAACAAACGAATTAATGAATGATCCAATTTATTCGTAATCAAGGGGGTCAGACTCTAAAGGTAATGGAAAAATTGGGGAGTTTACGTTGTTCGCACGGTTCGCGATACGCTCGTCGAAGACACCCGAGCAATTCTTTATAATTATCCGTTTGCGATTCAGGATTAGGGCCAAAGCTCCGTTAGGTGATTGGAGAGAAATACGCAGAAGAAAATGAAATAGAAAAACAAAAAAAAAAAAAAAAAAAAACAAACAGGTGAAACACCGTGTGGACTGTTTTAGTGTACTGACTAGAATTTGATATTTGTACAAGTGTTCGAAAAATTAGGTATAAGCTCATGATCCAACGTCCAAATACCTAAATCATATTCCAGCAAGAAGATCATGCGAGGCGAATTAAAGAAAAAAAGAACCAAAAAAAGGAAACCCATGGAAACATTGGTCTTCGGTATTTCTTCTCGGCTCTCTGTCCTACGAATAAATAAATTCGTTTTCAAGCGTAAGGGATGAAAATTGTGGAAATCAAACGAATCGAAAACGATGATGGTAGAGAATGAGAGAAGGGCCAAGTGTATTCTACGTATAGCTAAAACAGCAGAGAAGCCACACTGTGTAAATATTGTATGTGGATAACATACGTGAAAAAGATATTTGAAAAAAGTTGAAACAAATCACGTACTGTATGTACAGCGGCCAAATGTTGATTTTCAATCTCTTCTTGATCCTCGTAGTCGCTGCTTTGGCTCGGGGAAATTCCCTCCTCTCCGCTACTCCGACTCTACAATTAATACCCGAAAGGTTCTAATTTTGAAACATCCACTTCAGACTACAAATTTGACTTGGTGTTATTTTTACAAGTACATGTATATTAATAACAAGATAACGCAGGGATAAAAATATACGAAACCATAACCAAGATTATACGTCGCACGTGCACCATTAACAGCTAATATAATATGTGAGTATACATGTCTTGTATGTACATCAATTATTATGTCATTTTCTATGCATCCAAGGTATAGTAATATTTCGTGGCTTGTTTTTCAATTTCATTAGCTGAAATCTTTGATTTTTTTCGTAGCCAGGCATTGACGCACCGAGTTAAGCTTTGAAATTGAAAAACTACCCTTGGAAATTACCAACCCAATGTTTGTTATACAATATGGATAAGCGTGAAATAGAGTCAGAAACATTATAAATATACACATATGCATCTGTTCAGAAATAACAAAATTAGGTATTTAAATAATTCGCATAATATTTGACGATTCTGCCTAGGATTACGTAGGTAGCGATTCCCTTGTTAGTGAGTTTATGGGCATGTGTTACAACGAATTGGTGTGTACCTACATTATCTGCACGTGAACGCGGCATTATTGCAATATGTAGGTACGAACATTGTATCGGCTGTTATTGTCGTCTGGCGAGAGTTTGCGCTCAACTGGGAGTAAATAATGTATATTCCAAAAGAATAAAGTGAACCAAAGAAACGAAAAAGTAAAAAAATCGATCAGTCTTAATCAAATAAACATTTGTTTCGATCAATTTCGCTGTTTCAGTGGTTCTTAAAACGTGCACGATAAATGGATGAGGAGATGCAAAAAAGTTTGTAAATCGAAACCGTCACCAGGGTTGAAATTTTGGTAGTTAATGAGCGGTGTCGTGGTTGTTGAGTAGAAGCATGAGGTGGTGAGCGTGGCACGAGGAGGACCGGTTCAAAAAAATTGCATGAATTTAACTTTGGTTCGTGAGACCTAGTGGCTGCCTTCGCGAAAGATTTGGATTGACAATATTTTCGTGGCAACGACCTCTAAAAAGTCGAAACGTCGAGTTTGGCGGATGAGCGCCGTCGAGGGCACATCGACAACGTACTGAAATCTCCGGATTACTGAAAAATGGCGAAACGTCGGCATACTTTTTTGAACGGCTCCGACGGGTGTATTATGTATGGTAATTTGAGTTAGTATGGATAAGCGGAAGCGAGCTTTGTCTAAATCTGAACAAATACGAACGTATCCGTGTAAGTGGCGTTTTGGGTTTCGCATAATTCGCATGGGTTGCAGTGCGTGATGCGGTGACTGTCGTAGTGCGTTGGTGGTGGTCGCGACGCCGGTTGCGGGTTCGCGTTCTATGGGGTAGTCGCGTCGTCTCCTACTACCCCCCGTCGGACGTTGTTCGCTCCTGCTTGTGCTCGTGTCCGCCGATATGGTCGACAATCTCGAGCTGACACTCTGCATTCCGAAATGAAATAAATCACGAGTTGCGGATACAGCTTTTGCTTCGCCGGATGACCGTAACTGCCAAACCGTCGCATACCGCTGATCGCGATTCGAAGTTGATGCGAATGAGAAAAAAGAAAGAAATAAAGGAAAACGGGGAACCGTCTCGCGGCCATGACACCGACGACTACGGTAGAAATAAATTAAGAAATGGAAAAAAGGGGAAACCAGATATAGTTTGAGTAGCAGGGCATCTTTCGGGTTATATTACATATATGTATATACCGACGTCTTCCAGACTCGACTCGAGGAAAATGCTTCGCGTGACATTCGAGAGAGAATTCCAAAAGAGCTTGAGTGCGGTATTTGCAGAAGGCGTCCATGCGCTGTTTATCCGGTGTATGTGGAATGTACGGACGAACGAAAAAGAAATGAAAAATTGAAGAGATGGTTGAAAAGAGCGAAAGAGAGAGGGGGGGGGAGGGGGGGGGGTGCGAGAGAGAGTGAGTTCGAGAGGGACTAGAAGTTACTTTCTAACTCTCCTGCAAATATACACGTGTACGTGTAGGTAGGTTTACAGCGACGCCGTTCTATTACCGAGAACGGGCGCGTCATTTGAAAAAGGAGGCGATACGTATAGGTGAGGCGAGGCGAGGCGAGGCGAGGCGGGGCGGGGCGAGGGTGGAAAGAAGTTGGTCTTTCGTCTTTTTTCGTTTTCAGTTCTGCGGGGATGAATTGACGTTTGGAACGACTTATCGTTGTCGCGTACGTACCGTAATCACCGTACACGGGACGCGGAATTTCAAAGTTCGGAAGTTGAAATCCCGGGGATATAACGTGTGATGGAGATGGCGATAAAGAAAGTTTGATTGGATCGACTGACCTGTACATCGCTACTGGCGTAGTCACCGCTCTCCCTGGAGGCTCGGGAATGCGTTAGGGGTATTATGGTCGGTGGATTGTTGTGACCCTGCGGAAGTATGAGACCCCGCATCGTCGACATACCCGCTTTACGGGAACGATCCCGCGGGAGGCTGATGTCACCCGCGGTACGAAGGGAGATAACACCCTCTCCCCTGTTCTCCGGGCGCAGATTTAGCGTGAAACAAACCCTGGAAATACTCGCGTCAACAACAAACCGCAAAAAACTGCAAAAAACTCTCGGTCATCGCGGATATTCTCGCTCCTTCGATCGTACCTTCCATTTTGAATCGTCGCGGTTGGCACCGGTCCGCCGGTAGCTCCCATGAGAAAGTCTTCGGGGTCGGATTCGTAAGGAGGTTCGTCGTACCAATGATGACCCGGGGGTCCCGCGGGCCCACCTGGACCGGGTCCGGTGCCTCCGACCGGAGGTCCTCCAGCGCCTCCGCATCTCGCGTCCTCGTCGTACATGTAGGTGTCGTCTGGAAGCGGTAAATTAGCGTCTAGATGTTTCTAAGTGGGCATAATACCGCTCGGCGATGTGGAGTTCGCTTAGTTCTTTGCGTTCATTAGTACCAGACGAGTGATTCCGAAGGTAGTTCGGGGTTGGTAGCATTATATATATATATACATATATATACACCTCTACAAGAACTACCGCGAGTGTACAAACTATGTGTAGTTATGTACGTGCGTACACACACCGGTATATCCTCTACTCCCGCGAACACTTGAACGGGTTTAGCGTGTAACTGTTCAAGTTTCGCATAATCACGAACTGCTGGCAGATTTGCCGGAGGTGAAATTCTTGCTTCAAATAAGTCTATTTACCATTTACTCTCCGTACGTATGTAGAGCAGTGGTGGGTGCAGTGCAGCTGCAGGCTAAGTAGAATAACGCCGTCCCTCTAGTCTCGCCGATTTATTACGTATCCCCGTGTACACGCGTTCATAAACACATACACGCGGGAGGTAAGTGCGTGTGTAACGGTCACCCAGTGTCTGCAGTATAATACGGGGGTGACGCCACCGCGGACGCCCTTTGCACGTCGTGTGGTGTTTACGATAACGAGATTACGAGCGTACGAGGGGCTTCGTTTCGCTGGAACTTGTGCACCGTGTCTCAGCGTCGCACAATCATCGAGCGAATAAATCCTCTCACCGTAGAGATAAATCGACGATATAAACGCGACGAGCCAGCCATCCTCCTCTTTATATTCGCGCTATGTCAACGTGTGCATGTGTACGATATAACTATCCTCGGTTACATTCGCCACGTATCGCGACGTTGCCCCCGGATTTCGTGACTTTCCAATCACCGTATTGTATATACCTATAGTTTCTAGTTCGAAATCTCGGAAGCGCTCCGACACGAGCGGAACACAAAAGCCGAGAATTCGTTCGATGGTAACCGAGGCGGGAAATTAGCAACATCAGATTTCCGAAGCAAGAACTAGCGAAGTTGGCGCGTTGTGTTCGGCTAATAAGCCGCGACCGGGGTGCGTCACTCATGTCAGCGAGTCTCTTTCACTCCGGAAAATCGATTCGTTAACGACGCATTACTATGTCCGTTGCAATGAAAAACAATTGTAGTTTTCCGCGACCCTTCTAGGTTTCCTTCATTTTTCCAATTCTCCCGAAATCGGAATTCGGATCGGAATGAGCTAGAAAATTTCACCGCGTGTGATTCTTCGATACGCGCCGCTCTCGGTTTTTCGTCGGTCGGATCGAACCAACGAGGCATCTGGATAGCTGAGAGAGTCAATGAAGTGTATACGAACCTCCGGGGAGCTGACCTCGCCCATCTCGTCCAAGTTGCATTAAGCCTTGTCGGATGTCCCTTAATATCTGAAACAAACCGACGGTAGTCAGGAGTTAATTCAACGCCTCGATATTCACATTGAAGAATGACTCGCGTTCAATGATGTGTGAAATAATGGTTTTAGAATACGAACAATTTCACCAATTGCCAGTTGTATATCTGGCCAAAATGTGAAATGGAAAAGTGTAGTCCGTAGTCGGATGTTTCGAACCAGAATACCGTGTTGTTTTCTAGAACTCATTCCGCGAAGGGGGTAGCAAACATCAGCAGGTTGGGTTATAGTTAGAATGGATAAGCACTTGCTCGGTGTAGCATCCACTGAATCCCCTTAGGACCTCTAACAAGGCTTTCGCAAAACGGAAGTTATAATTACACCTGCTTCGGAGAAACGAGAATCAGAACATGCACGAACCTTATTGCCGGTGTAAAATGTGGAATGTCAAGATCATCATTTTTCCAAACGGGATGAAAGATTTGTTAGCGAAAATTTTCTTTTCTCGAAATGTTAACACATTAAGAGATAAAGAATTTCAATTCTCTCTTTCGCCGTTACCTTCTTCAATTTCAGAACCATGCTTTTCGTTGCTCTCCAATCATTGTATAGAAGAGTAAGAAATCGAGAACAGTTCACGTGGACTTGGGGAATCTGAGGGATGAGACGGGGTGTTGGGGGCGGGGGGCGGGGGGCAGGGGGCAGGGGGTTGAAAAACCGTGGTTGGGAAGACAATGCTCTAAGAGAAAGGAAAGTATTTCAGAAGAACGCGATTATTGGAACGAAGGCTGCATGGGTATGGCTCGAGGGATGAAATTATGAAAAAGAGAGGGGAGAAACATGGCGACCAGACTTCAGGTTGGGGAGAGAAAGTCCGCCCCGGGCTTCCTGGTCGACTAGAGACTGACTCGAGGGATGGCGGGACGCTACCAGGGGGTCGGTGTACGAAAGAGGGTTGCGACTCTAGGTGGTCGAGTCCGGAGAATGGTAAGAACGAAAGAAGGGCGGCGGGAAGAGGGGGAGGGAGGTGGGAAGGGGAGGGGGAAGAACTCTCTCCGCGTCCCTCGAGGGAACCGTAAACCTGCGGTAGAGGTGACACTAAAACTTTTACATAGGGATAGCAGCCTTTATTTCCATATTGCCTGTAGCCTCAAAGGTAAGTTCCACTCTATGTATATTCGCACGGATCTTCTATAACCCAACCTCCTATCCTCCCCTTCTCTGACGACCCCATCTCAAACGGTTTCTGGTCGCAAGATATTCTCTCAAGTGCGAACGAAGAAGAAAAAAATATATATGTATACAGTGAAGAGAAATAGAACGAAAATAGAGTGTAGGGGAAAGAGTGATGATGATAATAATAATAATGATAATCGCGACGCGTGGACGGGTATAAAAATCAGAAAGTAAGTCATGTATTCGAGAATAAAAGAATAAAAAGTAGGAGTTCTGTAAATATATGAAAGCTAAAGCCTGCGTCGAGCGTTTTCTGGATCGCGATATACTTTTATGCCCATCGTTCTTTGTCTTTCTGAGTTGAAATCTCCGCAATTTTCATGACTAGTGCAGATATATCACACACTCACTCGCACAGACGAGCGCGCACACACAATTAGTTATGCAGTTACTCGACGAGCATCATTTTTGAAAATGATGAAATATTTTTTGAAATTCGTCAGACTTTCGTCAGCGACGCGGACGCGCTTCAAAATCCAAAACAACGGGCGGATTAATGCGACTGTACGAATGAATAGACGAATCAAGAGAACGAACATTTTTTCCATCCCTTTTGTACGGTTGATAAGCGACAGGGGACGAAATTTCTTTCTCGAGGTGTCGCACTACGACTACGGGAGATGCGAGGAGGGGATGATTCGTCGTCGTCGTCGGCGTCGCGTCGGTGGTACGTATACAAGCGGCAAAAGCACAAGTTTCTGCGAGCACTTTTGGCAAGGTCGTGGTCAGATTACCGGTCAAGACTCGGAGCGCAGCGAACATTGACGGCAGAAGATGATCCCGGATTATCCTTAAGGGTCTCTCGGGTGAAGGGTGCCGAACTTTGTGATCCGACTACGAAACATTCGCGAAAAATTCAACGCCTTTGGCGCCATGGTACGACACACGCACGTCGCCGAACCAATTGACTTGTCCACCGACTACTGCGGAGTTTTTGTTGGATGTATACTAACAATAAATAAATATACCTGTGAAATGAAAGTCAGATGAGAAGAAATATGCGGAAAATTAAAGTGGAGGAAAAGGAAAATAAAATAAAATACAGAGCCAATTTGTTACCGAGGATAATCCGACAGGAAAAGAGATTATTTGTTTGGGTAAAAAAAAAAGATATAATATATATACATATATATATATATACTGGGTGTTGTTTCATTTTAACGGTAAAATGTGGAAAGTTTAATGTTATTTTCGAGATAATATTCGGGGATGAAATTAATTTTTATTGATGTGATAAAGGCTTAGGGTATTCTATTGAAGCTTTTTGATATTTTTTACGCTCGATGTAACGGTGGAACTGTTTGTAATTTAATTTTACCTTATATTATATGATTTCAGTTCATATTTTATTTTCTTCCGTTGCCGTTTTATTCAAGGGGATTATTAGAGAGAATATAGCAAAATAAACGGAGTGAAACAAAAACGGGGGTGGTGTACTAACAGCTACGTTATTGGACTGAAAATGCAAAGGATTTATATTTGAAAGCTGAAAAGCAGGTATAGGAGATTATAAACGAGGTGCAGGAGATACAAAAATATACAGAATTCGTCGGTGGATAGGTATAACAAGTTGAGCATTTTACCGATCACTATACACGGATACCTATGCCTACCAACGGATATCGCATGAACATTGTACGCGTACAGGTATTCATATTTATTACACCTGTGTGTATGGTGGATACTCGTCTACACGTGCCGCTAGAAAATATTCAATCTAATTCCATCGGAAAATAATAACGAAAACGATCGATGGACTTCACTAATCCCAGGATTGAATTTATAACTGCAGTCACGATAAAAACAGCAGCTCAACAACCTAACCATCGACGAAGTGACGGGACATGAAACGTTCGGTTTTAACAAAAAGAAAAAACCAAACAGAAAAGATAATGATTGAAGAGAAAAAAAAAAAAAAGATAACTAAAAATCTCTCCTGATTTTTCACGAAACATTCAATTATCCGCAATACAAAATGTATAATCTCCGAATAATTCAACGCAAAAAATACGGATGCCGCGGAGGCGTAGGTTTATCATACCTTTGGTTTCGCTTCGGAGCGTAATGGGAATTCAAGAAAAATTGAACTTTCGCGAAAAACTCTAGGGGTGTTGAATTTTTCAGATGTTTTTCAGAAAAATTCTCCCGGACGCACGGCTTTCAGAGGTTATACATTTTCCCTTAGGTTGCAACAACGAGATCACCACCGACAGGGGTGACGTGGGCGTATGCTGTGCGAGCTACCGGTGATTTTATGCCAGTTTCTTCTACGACGAGTGTCGGCTTTAAAACTCGTAGGGGATAGGTCAACGCTAAGGTGATAAAACGGAAAGATCCTGGTACTTTACGACGTGGACGATCGGCGTAGAACGAGTTTGCAAAGTTGCAGCTCGCAATTCTTAGTGCTTAGAAAGCTCCTCGGGTCAAAAGGGTCACGGGGGGAGGGGGGAGGTCGGGGGTCCGAGCCCTGGGATGGGTGAGTCGAGCAGCGACAAGGATTCAAAATTAACGATATATCAACCGTAGGCGTTGCAGAGCAGGGTTGGAATTGGGTAGGTAGGTAGGTAGGTGGCTAGCTATACGCGGTATCTCTGTTATCCAATATCTCCGGAACAATAAACTGTCTAGCTGCTAGCGGAGCAAGCTGTAAATCTCAGCTGCGACTGTGCTATCTATGGATTATTCTTTTTCTTCTTTCCACGATACATCAAGCAAATCCATTCCTCCGAGAAGTCCGCGGAGCATCTTTACATGTACAACGCATTTCCACGTCCACAGACTTCACATCCCGGTGAAATTCAAAGTCACATATCGCAAACAGATATGTAAACTGAAAGAATTAGAGTCAAACGTGCGGCAGAAATCACGGGATAAATTTTACAATGCGTTTTTCCAACTGTAGTCCTTTACCAAATGCTTTGAAATTCTACTGACCCCTCCGATGACGATAAAAATAAACATCGTCTCGTTCGAAGAAATTCTTTTCGCATAAATTTCCGACGAGTTTCGTCCACAGGAGGTGAGTTACATACGCAAGATCGAGCTTACGCGGTGATTGAACTTGTATGGAATGAGAAAACGTGGAAAAAAAATTAAAAAAAAATAAAAATAATGTATGCGCACATAATAATATGTATAACGTGCAGATAATCCATCGACGGGAAAATAATTTGCATACGTGAGGCGATCGTCAGAGCTGTTCATCGGAGACTGCGATCCGGATCCGCCGCACGCTTGTTATTATGTAGAACCGCTCTTTTGATCGGTAGCGAGTGATATCGGCACAAAGAAAATGTTCGTTCGCGCGCCACGATTATTTTGAACTTTGCTAAACAAACGTCGGAATTTTTTATCACGTGAAAGCGAGTAAATTTTTTTTACAAACATATACATCGCACGGATAAAGGATTCATTTTTTTGTTACAAGTTGCGTTTAACCCTTTGATTGCTGAATGATGAATTTCGGTGCAAACTCGTGCTCCCGGATCCAGTCGAGGACAATAAGTGAAGGGGTGAATTTTCTTCTCGTGTTTGAACATAAAAAGAGCAAAGGCGCGAAATTCGTTCCCAGTTTCCACCATGTACATGTGTAATATGTACAGACTGGAACTTCTACAGGATGAAATCGGAAGCCGCGCGATTAATTGTTCGGCAATTATTCTGAACGTGAGAAAAATTAATCCGGAAAATTAGGGGAAACGGTGAAAAGTGCTCGCACAGGAGATACGATGGGGGTTGGGGGTTTCATTTTCACTCACCTCCTCGTGTTCCTTGTGAAATCTTTCCTTTTTTCTCAACGCCTCCTGCACCTTGAGCTGCAAAATAAAAAAAGACACGATTAACTTCATTCTGCCAAATTTCCAACTTTATCGTCACGTAGTTTATCGACGAATCGACCGAATGTTAGAAAATCCAATTCGTCGTTCGACGGAAGCCGGTGAAAATTTACGATTGTCCCGCATCGGGCGATCGGTTCATTCGTCGTTATAATCGTTGTAATCGCTCGTATTCGAAAATGGCAATATCCGCACGCACGTGAAATCGAATGACTTTTACATATGATCAATAACAACCAAAAGTCGCAAGCGTACGCAAGACGCGATATCTGCAGGATTCGCCGTGCGGCGTTCTCCTCCGCGAGGTTCAGCAATTCATCGGTTCGCCTGGCATTAATACAAAAGCGTTTCAATTATGATCTCCTCGGGTTAAACGGAGCACTCGCGTTGCACGTCGCTCGTTTCATCTATTCGTCGCGCGAGAGCTACAGGGGGGCGAGAGTTTCGGCTGGCCGTTAAGCTGCCAACGGTTAATAACTCATTGCCGTAATGCAGCGTAGCATGGGGGTTTAGCTCGGTCGAGCGCTACTGTACCGGAGTTCCGCAACCGTGTTAACTTTCACGTTCACGTTTGCATTCTCGTTAGTGTCTCACAAAAGAACAGCGATGATGAGGTAAAAAGTAAATTCAATTTGTTACTCGGCTTATCTACCGGGAGAAACGTTGTACATACATATATAATAGGGGAAAGAATGAAAGAGAATGACGAAGCTCTCTGTCGGCGACCGCGGGGATGGGGGAATTTTTTCAAGAGGGAGAGGGCGCCGAAGGTACGGAGAGATCGCCGTGACGTTATAGCGGCGCGTTAAAAGGGAGAGGTGGTGCCGAGTTGGGAAGTAAAAGGAAAATTTATGGTAATCGTAAAAAGTGGGGCATTATGTGACGTGATAAAGGGTCAAGCGACCAAAAAAATCCGAATACGCCGCTCGAAAAAAGGGCGTAAAAGGGGGCCGCGCGCGGTGTGGGTCAGTGATAACGAGTGTAACGAAAAAAACGGAGGTATCAAGCTGATTGCATACCAGCACCGGCCCCTACCCATCGCCCTGTGATAAATCGAGGACATACAATTCCGATGAGCAAGTTTCGGTCGTTGCATCGCTAAAAATTCTGCAATTGCGGCGTATTTCCGTCTACACTCCGTCGTTCGAAGCGAGATAGTACTTTGTACGGGCGAAACGATACGAGTTTCAACAAAGAGAGAAACATTCACGGCGGAGCTATATTTGAAAAAAAAGGAAAAAAAAAAAAATATATTTTGAATAAAGTTAAATTATGGCCGTCGTTGATGCGGCCTGTATCGCGAGAGCGGAAACATTGCTAGGACAGATATCGCGTTTATCGACACCTATGGCGTAAATTTTTGGGAAATTAGCCCGTGAGAGATGTGAAAGAAAAAAATAGAAGGTGAAAAAATTTAACCAACGAGCGATTGTATCGCGCTGTACGAATGGGATCGGGTATTTTTCGGTGGACGTCGAATTTTTGCCGGATGGGGTTCGATTCACATTTTCATAGAGTTAAACTTGTCAGCTTTAGAGTGTACAACTTCCTCGAGAGGCTGGAAAATCGCAGGCGAAGTTTATAGACGAAGAAAAAAAGGCTATGCAGTTCGTCTAAATACATAAATCACACGATATACGTGCGTACGAGTATACGTGCATACGTGCGCCTCGCTCAATCTTCAAAGTTGTAATGGAAAAACTCAAGTTTCATCCACCCAAAAATATTCAGTGAACATGTCACGGTTTGGATAAGAGCAAAAAAAATGTATAACGGTAACGAGAATGAAATGAATATACATTACGAGACCGTGAATTAAATTTAATCAGGGATTGCAGAACGAACCCTATGAATTGTTTCTTCGAAGCTGTTTGGCTGTCCGCCGTTCATCTGGAGGTACCTCAGCCTATCGTAATCTCTCGGATCGACCATGGATCGTAGAATCGTGTGTCCCATTTCCGGTCCAAGTCCAAGTCCGCTTTGTAGAACGCTGTCGGGTGTGTCAACCTTCAATCAAATGAAAGACAAACACATTCTCAGAGATAGCTACGGTAGAAAGTTTGCCTCGTCACTGGCCACATCAAATCGCGATTATCGCAACGCGAAAAAAAAAAAAAAAACTTGCGGAGTACAGCAAAAGTTTATTATACCCGTTAAAAAATGCTTTTCTTTCTTTTTTTTTTTTCCTTCCATTCCAGTTGTTGCCGCAAAGCACAGAATAAAAACATCGCAAACTACAAAAGAGCGCTGAATGTTGCAGACTTTTTCGAGCGTAAAAAGTGAATGAGAGACGCATTCGAACGGGGGATCGTTTACAAATACGAATAATAGAGCTACTTTTCTAAAATTTTTTATCCAGACGATACCATTGGGATAGGTCGTTATTCCCACGTGTGACGTGAAAGGTTGCCTATTTATTTCTGGTGAAACAAAAAAAAAAAAAACGATTAAAACTGGGGACGAAATTTTATTGCGATCCACAGCGTTTCAAAATCAAAAGATAAGTATTTCGGTAGCGACTATTCATGTCGTTAGAATTGATCGAAAGAAAAATTTAATTAAATTACAAAAAAACCGGCTCGATTTTATCAAACAAAAGAAGCACTCCGCAAAGAAAATAATTGTTCAAAATTATACAGGGAAGGAATGAAGCTCATCTTGTCGCGTCGGGGAGATTTGAGGCGGTAATGTGCCGCGGATAAATCTCGTAGTCGTGTTATCGAGGGTGCGGAAAGGCCCGGGCAAAAAGAGAGGAAAGGGAAGGGGAGAGAAAAAAGGAGGGGAATAAAAACGAAAAGCTGGCTCGAAGGAAAAATTCCGATCAAACGACAGCCGATGGGCATTCCACTTAATCAAACAATGAACCGACCATTTTCTCGACGTTATTGAATGATTCGGAGAGAAATCAACACTTCCGAAGCAGTTGGAACGGCAATGAAAAAAACAAAAATAAATAAATAAAAAAGAGAAAAAAAGTGATACACAGAAATCCCAGGGAAACGCATCGTTCTGAGCCTCCGGGGCGATTAAGCGAACACAAATTCGTCTATCTCGCGAGTGTCGGTCATCAAGTTTGAAGTATAAGTAGTGACTACTTACGGTAGACATCTTACGTGCGGTAGCGTATCCAGTAGCACAGAGCTATCTGATTTGTGGAACCAACTAGATATTTCTGTGACTAGCTACAAGGCGGGTTGAAATAGTTTGTTCGAAATCTCTCGATGAACACAGCCGGTCCGAATCCGCTAAACTTAATCAATACGACGGAGATAGTAGATCCTATGGTATTGCAGTTTACATTATTTCAATCATACGCTTGAATCATTGAGGAAATGAAAATTTTCTATTTACAATTTTCAATTTGTACCATTCACATATCTGTCAATAAATCTGTTTGTTTTTTTTCTCTCTTCCGTCTGTTCTCTGCACATCACATTGGATGAGATCGGAAAATTTCACGGAATTTTCAGAACTGCCGTAGGTTGTGTAACTGCTGGATGAATTGTGGCAGCTAGCTAGACTTAAACGATCACTTCTTCGGCGTTTCGTGTAAATCACAATAAACTTTGCGACGGGTGGCGCTCGCGGGGTAAGGCGGGGGAAGGCGGTGGAAGGCGGATAGATAAATGGCCGAGGTGGGGTATAGATTCGAAAAAGCGGGGGTGAATAAGGAGACGGAGTAGGAGCAAGAGTAAGTGACAGAGAGTACGGGAGCGACGAAGGGGCGGTAGCAACATATATTTTTAAGGCTAAGCAGCTAACTGGCCACCTGGGGCAGCTTTTCCTTATAGGATCACTTTATCGCCGCTCCCACTATCCGCCTACAACACGATTTATCCACCCATTGTTATCCTGATCCTGATCCCGTACGGGGGTATCTTTTATCTTTTTGCTAAAGTGAGAATGCAATGTAACACGTACGGGTGCCTCATAACATCTGACAAAACGCAATTAGGACAGGCTATTTATTTTCACAGTACGTTGAACCGCAATGCACTACCTCAACGCGCGTACAGCAATAATCAACGAGCGGTGTGAAAGGAAATACATTCCTATACTTATACATGCATTATTCTTGTAACATCATACCACCTCGGATTTCATTCCATTCCCGTTAGAGACAAACGAGCTGTCCGGCACCGAGTATTCTACGAACGCGATAAATTCGCAGTGCATATAACGGCGCGTATTATACAGAGGTCATTATATTTCTCAGGGATCCTAGGTAATTGCGATATACACCGATCGTTGAATTGTATATATTTCATTTCGCGGGGGCGGGGGATTCGGAGCGATTCAATAAAATTTTCTTCTTTTTACATTTTTTTCTTTTTCTATTAATTTCTTTTTTTTATTCAGCTCCTGCACGGTATAAAGACGGTTCCAAGGAACGAATGACGTTTTTATGGTTTATGGCGCGTAAAAGGAAACCCTTATACAACGTCACTGAGGCTCTTATTGGTATAAGGAGAACCGTGTGGAGATCTACCCCCATAAAAATATTTATTTTCGGAAGTCGAATTGTGAATCGAGAAACAGAAGGAGTTCGTTACGTTGTACGACGCCTCTTTTAACACCCACGTAAATTTCGACAGCGGGGTTTTTCACCGTTTGCTCGAGGTATGAATTAATAGTCTTCCCACGTTCGAGTTATAACGTCACTCGCATATCATAACACCCGACTCAAAGGTCTGATTGAATTCGTTCGGTCTGAATTTTTTTTCGATTTCCTCGCGACGGAAATATCACTTTTCGGTGTTCTCTTGTCGGAGATTTTTCGAAAGCACGAGGCGCTCGCGTTCGCTTTCGATAATTAGTCAAAACTAATTTTCGGCTAAACGAGATTCATCCATTAGCAACTAGGCCGAAGCGAAGAGTATTTCCTCGTCCCGTTCCCAATATAACCAGCCATTTGGAGAACCAAAGCCGTGAAATGGCAAGGAAACAACCATACCTATGTACAGGCAAATGTATATACACAATACACGGTGGCATTTGCTTTTACCTCGTCCCCGCAACCGGCAGTTCCGCTCTGTTCGGCTCCGCTCGGCCAGGGGGTGCGTTAATTGATAATTAATTCCAATTACAGCCGGAGCTTGAACCTGTTGACTGGAGAGTGACACTTACGACACTTGTAACAAATCGCTACTCCATAAAGCGCGCGTGTGTGCGTACCGTGTCCGTATCACGAGGTAGGTACGGGAATTCAAGTTAACTTGAACGTTGTCGTAACTGACGAGAGAAGAAAAAAAAATTTACAATTAAGAAACAATTACATCGGCGATGAGCTGAGGAAAAGCTCGTTTCTCTACCCATATTTTACAATATTTAGTTTTACTTTCCGCGCGAACGTAAGGCAGAGTAAAATTGAGTGTCGAACTTCCCGCAGAACATGTTGCCAGCTGCAAACATTCGTATATACCTACTTTGCTTTATGGTTGCCGGGGTCGTAAAAATTCTCAACTTTTCACTTAATTAGTTAATTATCCTTGCGGGATTATAGTACCGAGAGTTCCTACGGTGCTCCCAAGTTATCACCCTGCCTCGAATTTCGGTAGTCACGGAAAAAGGGTTCGCCCCTTCGTACGACCTTTCTTGGACACGTGATATTTTTTCAACCTACATACTTTCCACCGGACAATTTGTGGTAGCAAAATTGAAGGGGAGGGTTGAATATTGTAGATCCCGTAATAAACGGCGAACGTCGGTTGACCCATGTTCACCTGATCTCGACAAACTATAACTCAAGCTCTGGATAGCCAATGTCACAAAAACTGGACATTAAAACGACTACGACAATGCTTGACAAGTCAGAATCATGCGAGTTGAGTAGATTTTCAAGCTGATCGCGAGTAAAACTCAGCCCATTTCTACATATGACTATTTCTCGGTATCTGTGTAGTGCTCGGAAAATATTTGTGTACTTCATGGCGCCGGTAAGATTTTCGGGTAGACGTTCGAAGTGGAATTGAAGTTGGGTTGCATGGATCTTCGGGCTTTCATTCACAGGCCGCGGGCTTGTTTGTTTCATTTGCGAAAGCTGCAACTACAGACAGCACTACGAACGAAAAAGACAACGACGGTTGGTGCCGAAGGTAGCGTTTCTCGTTCCCCTGTTGAGAAAACAACTAGCTTGTTCGTTCCGCGAATATCTGAGAAGCTTGAGGAATGAGGAGGTTGGCGCTCATCAGGACCACCGTTTCCGACGCTTCCGGCTGCCTTGCCTATTCGCAAGCTGTTAGCGCCCCTTCTTTCGAATCTTTGTCCGCACAGACGCTCGTCAGAACATTGGACCTTGCCGCTAAGTCTCGGAGATATGCGCCTTGGGGGGTGATAAGCACGGCAACTGTTGCTCGTCGAGCATTACCATCTCCCGCTCCGGTGGTGCGAATCATCTCGCGATTACTAATGCGTAGAAATTTGCTGTCGAGAGAATATCAAGCATCCCTTCGATCGATATCGGCCCAAAAGACGCCCGTCATTCGTCGGGAAAACATCCGAGATTCCGCGGGTCCGTGTCTGCTATCTCCTTTACCTGCTACCGCGAGAGAGACGGGGACAATGATTTATAAAGAAAACATATATTTCTCACCCTACGAGACGTTGAGAAGACGAAAAGCTTCGATTTCGTCCTTGGCGTTTATCCGCAACGTGGGAGGATCAGAGGCGGTTTTTCAAGTCTCCTTAAAATTTTCCTTTTTTGTTTTTCATCCCCTCATTTTCAAAATCTTCGAAAATTTATCGAATCACGTTATTTCAACGCGTGACGCGACGCGAACAACCCTCTCCGACATCGAGCGAGATGTACTCTGATTAACCAACGTATGTATATCAACGACCAACCGAGAGGGCGGAGAACACCGCGTAGGGTTTTCCTTGTCGTTACCAATTGATTACGGCAAGAACGGAGCGCAAAATAGATCACGTCAAATCTTGCCGAAGAGCACTGTAATGTAATTCGGACCTTCGTCTGAAGTTACCGGAAATTCATCGACAGCGTCCGAGTGGAAATCGAAAGAAAACCGAACAACGAACCGAGCGAAGTAAAAGAGGGAGAAAAAGACAGGGAAGCACAACGCCTGCAGCAACCTTTCGAGGCAATAAAAGGCCGGTGTTTCTCGAAAGAACAATAACGAGCTTCTGACCCGCCTTCGACCTCCAACTCCAAACTCCACCAACACCAGCGATTCGCGCTACTCTCACTCTCGCCTCCATTCCCATCGGCCCATTACCGGCATATGCCCAACAGTCCAAAGTAATTTGCCGTCCGTGATTTCGTTACGCCTAGCCGGCGATGTTCCGACAGTCTTTGTTAATGCGACCAACAGCGTTGAACCGAACGTATTCCAGAATTCTTCAATTTGATAATCCCGACCGTCCACTTTGTACCTCGGAGCAACTGTTTTCGCGTGCCCCACGTTTGATTTCCCCATTTCATCTATATCAACAGTACATTGAGCGTAGACGTTTCTCATTCGCGGAGAGTGATTCAATACTTCTATGAAACTGTATGATTATGTCACCTATGATACCTATTGATTTTCACCAACGATTATCGATCGGATTGCAAACTGATTTTGCTCCTTTGTTCTCGAAGGAAAATTTTCATCACACGAATCGATTTCCCCTTCAATTGCCCGCGTTAGCGTGACCGTGAAGTTCAAAGGTATTCCAATTGCGATGCGTCAGCGACCTTGCGGATAAAAAGCCCAGGAAATGCATACCGCGCACTTTGTGGAACGCGAATTCTCAACATTTTTCCATCTCTATGTACACCTACAGGTATACGTGAAAGTATACCGCGGTGCAATACGCCGTATCTGCACGGACAGGGATTTTTACGCTCACGGGAAAACTAGAATTTCGTTTCTTTCATCGGCTATTTTCGCTCCTCCGCGCACTCAGTTTTTTCTAAGCCACTACCGTTGGCCCTCGTTTTTCTTGTTTTTTTTTTTTTTCTCTATTCCGATATAATGCCTGATTGCGAATCAGGCCGATTCTCACAGCTTGATGATTTTTCCCTGATTCGTCGAGGTAATTTGGATTCCAGTTATGAGCAAAGTGATTAGTCGAATCCAATTTGCATGCGGGGAAACGGATAAGTTGTATCCCAATTTTTTCGAGAAATATTCATTTTTCAGCTCAAACCCAGCTGCCGTAGATTCATGCACGAAGACGAAAAATTGCATGATATATTTATTATTTATGAGTTCCCTCTACTGTTTGAAAAGAGCAAAAAAAAAGCGAAAAAAAAAAAAAAAGTAGAGAAAAAGGAGAGCCATAATCACTGGCCATAACCCGCCAGTGCTAGTTCGTCGGTGGCAGACTTCAGAGACAAATTATTCGTAAAAAGAAATATCGCGGAAATAAGAAAACGAAAAGCGGAGCAAGTTTTGTCTCGCTTCTTGCACGGAGCTCGGTATTTTTATCGCTGTGGTATGTTGAACGTTCGTGTGTGTGTGTGTGTGTGAAAAAAAAACCATGATAAATTACAAGTACGTTGAGGTGCACGCGGTACGTATAATAAAATTTGTTCGGTAGCGGGTATTTATAGAATATGTTATCGAGAGCACAGGGCGGAATCTGCGATTGCTGCTGGGTAGCGAAGCGCTGGTGATACTTTCGCAAATTTTTTTCCCTTGATTCAAAGGAGGGCGTCGACACAAACGCTGATGTCGAGGTGGCGACGGAGGAGGTGTGACGGGGGAGGGAGCTCAGGGGTTGGAAAAATCGCTGCAACGGTTGATCCGAGATTCGAGATAAGATTCCCTCCGCGAAGTCGGAGGGCGGACGCGACGAGGCAAGGCCGAAGGACTTGACACGCGATCGTTCATCCCCGAATATCTTCTTCTCGAAACCGGATCGCCGCGGTTTCGGGAATTCCCGCGGACGAGCGACCTCTCCACTGACGGCTAGCTGCTGCCGATGCCGCCGCCTTTTCACCACCCCGGTTACATCCCGTCCGCGGCATATCCCGTAGCCATTGCGGGCGATCGACGAGTCAAAAAGCCGCCTCAAATATCCGGGTGTACTTCGCGAAGAATCGGTCTGCGGTCCATCCCGACTTATCGCCTCGCCTTCCACCTCGATTATAGAGAGGCCATTGAAAATCCCTCGCACTGTATCATCGTCCGCAGTTCCGAACAGTTGTGCCCGCGTAGCTTCTACGTTTTACAAAAGTGGAGAGAAAAGAAGAGAAGTTTTAGGCAACTATACAACATCGTTGTATAATAAAGCGACTCGACTATCTCGCAGATCGCGCGCGCACGTACGGCGAATAATAGGTAATAACAAGACGGATCGTCGTCGGCCCAACTTTCGAAAAGGATCGCGCGTATCGTCGCGGGATACCGACACAGGAGCACGCGATATTTTCGCCCATAGTTTCATTGAAATAAATTTATAATGAGGTCCAGATGCTCCACGTGGTACATATAGTGTACATGTGGTGCGCGAAGCGATCCGCTCACTTACATTAGCCCCGTTATCCGATGATGCAGCTGCACGGTGCACGTCTCGGGTTCGTTAGTTATCAACGCAAAAATTATACCCCGATCTCTGAAGCTACGCTGTACTCCGACAACGGTGATTCGGTATATTTTATCCGTAAATTTAGTGCGCTCTGGATACCGCGAACGAGAGAAAAGCTACTGGCAGTAATTATCACGTTTAGAGCAACCGACTACGTTGGTTATACTTGTGCCATAGATATATTGAACCAAAAAGAGGTCGGTCAATTCGGGATGGAATTCCTTATTGGTAGAGGTAATCAATGCTCGTCCTGCGAAATACAGCTTTGTTGTTCGCTTATAATTCTGCATACCGGAGTTGTAATTAAGTCAGAGTGCCAATCAAACATCATGGCTGGAACGCTACAATGCTCGTGGACAGTCAGCCGGGTGCGGGCGCGTACGCGGAGGGGAATGCGTCGGAATCAGGTCGGAATAGCTATTAGCGCGTATAAACGTATCGCCGACTAGGGGTGGCGGAGGGGGACGAAGGGGAGGAGGAGCATCGTGCAACGTATTTCACGATAATCACTTATGATTATGAGAACGTGGTTGCGGGGGTCGCGAGTGCACGGCCAATATCACGTTGGTCCTCCGGCAGAACGAATCCGCTACCGCGGGTAGTAGCAGCGAACGTCATACACGCGAAGCGGCGCGGTGCATTTTGTGCGGGATAACATCGAGTGGGGGGGGGGGGGGGGGGAACTCCCGGGCTTTTCGGTGTGTACGTGACACGTGCATACCCATATTACTTCCGTTTATTGGTCAGTCGCAGTCCGGTAGTCCCCGGGACGGGGACAGTCCGAGCTTTGGACAACTCACCGAATTGCGTCACGCGTTTCTTTGTTCTCTCACAAAACGGTACGCGCGGAGCCGATTTTTTTCTTTTTTCTTTCTTTCAGCTATGTGTTATTGGTATTTTATTGTACTGCAGAGAAATCAAAAATTCTACATCCTTCCGCCTTTCCGTCTCTTGGAAAATTTAAGGGATGAGAGACGCGAATAAAAATAAATAAGGGTGGAAAAAAGCGAATCAACTGAAATACATGAAAAGTAGAGAGCGGTCTTAGATTTGCGATAAAAAACGAATCTGTATTCAACCGAGCGGTGGGCGGTGGGCGGGGGGAGGGGGGTGGGGGTGGGGAGGAAGAGGGGCGAAAAATATTCGCAAATACCGTTGGCACATCAAATTCAAATGGAAGATAGAGAGAGGGCTGAGGATACGCGATACTAGAATTTCATGATTTGTTTATGCAAAGTTTGAGCTCCGGAGTTACTGCACGGGCGAAAAGAAAAGATGCCCCTCTCTCTGCAGGGTAGAGCCGCGAGGTATTAGAAAAAGGTAGAGAATAACGTTATTATACGCATGGAGCTTGCAGCGGAGCGAAGATATAGCAGGTGTTAACCTTGGACTCTCGTAGATCTGCTTAACTGCCTTCTCCCTTGGCCCCCCTCTCTTTCCGTTCCCACCGTAGGTTTTATTTTCTTATTTTTTTCTTCTTTTTTTTTCTTCTTTTTTTTCCTTTTTTTTTTTCTTTATTTTTACGAAAGCTTTTAACGCTACAACGTCTATGCAAAGTAGTCAGCTCTCGCTCTCGCTACTTACTCACCAGCCGGCAGCTGGGACCAGTGACTGTTAAACAGGCTCAGCCACCACAAGCCCGGAGACCAGACCCGCCGTTCCACCCCCGCCCCGTACATACGCACATATGTACATACCTATATTATATGTATTACGTTGCTGCCGAAAGGAGGGAACGGAGTCATACTTTCGAACTCGTACGACGTCGCGAGGCTCGAGGTTGGCTTGTACGTGGGAAATCTTCCCCACGACTCAATGGGGTTGAAAATCGTGCGATGTGGAACGTCGGGATCTACGTTGTATCCGGGATGAGAAATCGGACGGAATGTAGTTTGATGAAGTTTCGGAGTAGGAGCGTCGATCGGTTATTGTTCGGTGGGTGATAAGTGTGCCGGGTGAATCGCAAGATCCCGTATACCACTGGGTATCCGGTTAGTTCGTCTTATCTCGATCCCACTCGGAGCTGCTTTCTGACCTTGAGCTTTTGAGTTTAGATCAGCGAACTAAAGAATGGCGGAAGAACCGAGGGTCACGAGGTTAACAGCCGAGTGTATTTCACGCCCTTGCCTTTGACATTAGCATATAAAGCGAGCGGTATGTCTTGTTTATTTTCGGGAATCCTCAGCTCTCCCTACTCGCTGTTTATTTAGATTTTTTATCCCGTTTTCAATTTTATTTATTTTCTTTTTTTATTCCATTCTCTCTCTTTTATTTCTCCCTTTATCATCGAACGAGCGTCTTTCTACCGCCGAAGCGATTCTGACAGAATTCCGGGGGCTAATATTTTTAGCACCATGTATCATTTTCGAATGAAAAAAATACGACGTATAGAAAAATTACAGTATCTCCTACCGCTGAAAATGGGTCAGGGGGGGGGGGGGGGGGGGGGGGCTTTACATTTTTACTCTTTCCTCACCCCCGAAACAAACCAACTCGTAAAATATATGAAAACACGCTATCAGCAAAAATATTTCGTGTAACTGAATTTTCACCGAGCGAACAGCCGGAGGCGAATTTTGAGTCACGGATTCGGTTGCTGCAGCTGATGCTACCGCCGTCACTCGATGGAGCACACAGACGGAACGGTGCGGCCGCGTCCATTTTGGTACTGACGGTATATATCGGTCCGGGGATATCAGGGCGGAGGTCCGCGGGTGCGAGATGATCAAAGCACGTCTGCGTATCAAATGAAGGTCTCTGCCCAGCGGCCAAGTATTCCATTTATGCGCGTACCTCGGGACTCCGATAGGGGATGCCGAGATAATGATCGGCCGATACGCATTTTCCCCCCGTATTTCTTCGGAATTTTTGCGAATGTGACAATCAGCGGACACGCGCACCGCAGACTACAATCGACGGCAGATTTCATTCGCCAATCGTTAGAATATTCGGTTTCAAAGAATCTCGTGCGATTAGAACTGTGCACATTCGAACACATCGCAGGTTCGTAGCTGCGAGGGTGGAGTACGACCGTATCCGGAGTTGGAGCTCCGGCGTCGTGCGGCGTTAGGCAAATCAAATGTACGCAGTTAGTTTTATTTGTTCCGAGTAACGCGGAATCGTATCAATGCCCCGATTAACTGCATAACTCACTCGGCGCTACCGCACGACCACCGACTGCAGTCAAACTACCCCTTGTTCCCCTCACTTCTCCTCGTTTTACTTCACTCGCCACTCTTTGTGCGCCGGTTTCTCGATGAAAAAGGAAATGAAATTATACGCAATGTTTGCTCTGTATATGATACGCCGACTAGCGAAATTGCCCACTAAACCCGTAATTTTTGTTCTTCTATTTGTACCGACCGATCGTCGAATACGCGATACCCGACAGCCCATTGAAAATCAGCCTAGTTGAGAAAGTTGGAAAAAAGAAAGGGTTTGTGAAAAAATTGTAGTTGTAATTTCATATTTTGGTAGATATAAGAGAAAAAAAAGTTCATCAGGTTTTCGAATCGGACACGTTTCGATGTTCTTCTCATTTTAATTTTACTCTTTAATGACCTGGAAATTTTTTTGTCGCCTCATGTACACTGTACCGTATCGCATCTGGCGCATGGGTAATGTTCGTTGTTCGCTTTCCATCGCACGAACTTTACTCCGATTTTCAACGACGACAGATCGTATGGGACTCGTCGACTGAAAAATGGACGAATCCGTGGCGCGATAAATAGAAAGAGAAAAAAAAAATAATCCGTTCGATCACATTATTATCGCGATTCGTCTCGTTTCTGCGGGTACGACGTTATTACATCGTCAAATGGCACGCATAATGAGGACTCCGCAGAATCGTCGAACGTAGACCACGAAAAGTTATTACGGGAGCCCGCACCCTCTCCCCAATTGTTCCAAACTTCTGGTAATAACGTATCGCGATAGAACTGGGGGAGGAGGGGGGCAGCGTGCGACAGAGATACCAAGCGTCAGGCACCATAATTGGAGAGAGAGAGACGCGCTCAAAATGGTCGGTATATTTACGGAAGCGTCATTGATTTTCATGAATACTCGCGTAATTACGAATTGTTCTCTCGACGGGTGCCGGGGGGGGGGGGGGGGGGGGGGGGATTATAACGCAGTTTCCCTCCTCGCTGTTGGCATTGCGAGCTGGTTACAGGCGCGGCTGTACTTGCAAGGGTGCCTGTTTCACCGCTCGAATCGAAAAGAATACAAGACAAGATTTACCGTTCAATAATTTCACCCATTGTCCGTGATACTTTTATCGTCCTGGCGTTCGAACTTTTTGCCGACATTTTTGATGCGCGTGTACAACGTACGTCCGCGGACGCGTGTCACGCGAGCGGGGAAAAGACGAAAGAAATTGGATTCGTACCGTTGAAAATTCTGATACGATCGACGAACGGCTAATGCCTGCGACCGGAGTGGGGATGGAAGAAAAAAAAAAAAAAAACCGAAAAAAAAACAAAAGACGGGAGCGGCACGGAATTTCGTTTCGTTTAGTTTATCCGCGTTTTTGGCGACTGCGAGCGCGTAGTTTCGCGATTGATTGCCGACGTCGTTGCGTGAGTCCTATACCAGCCGTTGAACTGTATCCGTACGGTTCTGTAACAATTTCGGTTAGAGGCTTTGGCCCGTTCGACTGTGCCCGCTTGAGGGTAGATACAGGTTCAGATATAGAGCGGCGCGTAGTCGCAATTTGTTAGGGTAAAGTGAATTGTCGTTATCATTAACGAACCGAAGCCGGTATACTATTTATACAATCGCTGTCGAACGGACAGCTCACATTCGGCTTTGACATGTTCGGTCGAGTTCGGTTAAACGGCACGTTAAAAACGAAATTCCTTTTGACGACGAATCGCGGCCGTGAATAATTTCAATTGGCATACACGGATACACGCCCACCGCGGGATGCACCGTAGTAAACTCGCAGCCGTCGCATCCGTTACCTTGTATTCAACATCTCGCGATACGCGAAATCCTCCCAGGATGAAAGACGAAAGAAAAAAAAAAAAAAAAAACCAGGACACACCGTTCGGGCGAAATAAATGGCGTTAAACCGCGTGGAGCGTTGAATTAATAGCGATGATAATCCGATGGTAAAAAGCTGCAGGGAAAATCATGCGAACATTTTCTACCTTGCCGCGTTCCAGTGACACCGATACGCGGGTCAAATGGGGTGGAATATGTTCATTCATATTTACAGATTATATTTTTCTTCTCATTTTTCATATTTTTTATATTTACTCTTTGAGGCACGCCCTGCATCCTAGACGATCGTCCGTGTCTCGGCGATCCTTGCGGTTGTCCCTGTTTTTCTTTTCTGTGTGTTTTCAGCCCCCTCAGTAGCCTTGAAAAGGTGGTTTTCTTTTTGCTTGTATTTTGTCCCTGATCTGCAATCAAAATAATGGACCGTTAGAGACGAGATAGCCGGCTGCAGAATAGATATACATATATATGTTATATAATAGCTATACGTGTATCACCACGCGGTATGCATAAAACATGAAATATGCTCCGCGCGGTAGCGTACATATATCTCCTTCGAGTTACCCCGCCGTTCGATTCCCCCGTTCTATCCTGCTCCTTCTTCGACTGTGAGTTTTTCCTACTTTTATCTTTATTCCTTGAAAATGCGCAAAATAATTTCTGATAAAACGAGGAATACCGCGAGCGCAGGAATAATATATTTTCATATTTTACAGCAGCCCAAAAGAGATATATACATATGTACACACCTTACATGACTCTACCTATATTTATGAATTTATCTGGAATTCTCTCTTTCGTAAGATATATAATACCATGTACATAGCAACCGTCTAGTAGTTTCTGAGGAGCGGGACATATGATGGCACCTTGTGTGCAGAAAATTCGCGCTTGCACATCGATGTGATACAGAAAGATCGTGCTATGAGAGAATCAGCTGAGCAGGTTATGTCGGAAAGAAGAGATAAGAAGACGACTAAAGAGAACCGTCTCTGCAAGGTCGAAGAAAGCAGGAGTGACAGTGTCACAGATGGTTTTGAAGAATGGCAGTTGTTACGTGTTTATTTTGAGGGTAAGAGATAAAAGAAAAAAAAAAAAAATGAACAAAAATAAGGAAAAAAATAAAAAAACAAAAAACAACCCTCGAGATCCGCGAGCTTGCGTTATTGCGCATTGGCTTCTTCCACGAACATGAAACATTCATAATACGGCGATCTGAGGTCTCGGCGGATCCGGTCGAAGAACAACCGTCTTCCGAAGCACAGACGAAGAAGATGAAGGAGAAGAGATACTCCGAGAAAACCACCGGACCGCCAACCCTAAGGGAAACCGAGCCGCGAGGGTTGTTTGACTGGTGCCGTTTGCCGCTCCCCGATCCTTCCTTCCTTCCTTATTCCTTTCTTCCTTCCGCCTTGCCGTCTCCGCGTATTACAGGTAGCAACATACAGCTAGCCGGTATTAGGGTGTATCCGTAAACGCGCACCACCTATAACGTAGCTACTTTATACCGTGGGCCCATTATATTGCGCGATGCCCGAGTATTGGGGTAGCGGTAAGAAACCGAGCGGCGAGTTAGTCTCGAGGCGGTTTGATTCGCCGATGGATTTCCCGGTTGCTGCGGTTTCCCTTGGGATTCTAATTCCTCTTCAACGTAGAACAAACTTTTACTAAAATATTAGCTCTTCTCAATAGCCCCCGAGCATAGCAGCGTTACCATCAATTTCCATCAAATTGTCAGTAAATATAACAGCACGTCTTACATCACATGAACGACGAACGGAGAAAAGAATCCGTTTTCATCGAGAGACTCGGTGGAGTCGCGTGCCAAGTGCATTGAAGGAACACCGGACGTCAACCGAGTATGGAAAAGCGCTGCAGGTTCATCAGGTATTTCCCAAATCGTTTGGATTCACTTTCGCAACACGAATCGCATTCTTTCAATCGATGATTGAGTTTGTTGTGCGCTAATTCGAATGTTCGCACACCCCTATTTTTTATTTTTTTTGTTTTAACGCCGTGTCCGCGTAATTCTTGGATATTTTACCGTTTGATAGATACGTGGTTGAATGAACACGAGTAAGGGTTTTATTAGCCCGTATAGATATGAATATTCCATTTCAACGTAACCCTCGGGTTATATGATATTGCAACAGAGGATGATCCGTGGAAAATGGCACCTGAAATACGGAGAATAAGGATAAGGGAAATAGCAATCCGGAGATAATCCGATATACCTTGAAATGTTAATCGCGAGAAAAGTTATCTGCAGAGGTTAACTGGAAAATGATTCATACGTGTAATCATAATATATGTAATCGATAGCTATACCTGATATATGCGGTTTCGCAAGTCGAAAACTAAATCTAACGTGATCACGTGTAACGTGTGAGATGCGATAAGGATTACCGCGGGTTTTAATTAAAAGCGTTATTCCAAAGAGCGTTGGTATTAATTGAATCAATAAAGGGAGAACAAACATTAACCACGATGTAAATTAGACTTAATCAACATTGTTCAATGTCCACAAGCTGAATTGACATTGAAAACAGGTCGGTTATGTATCGTTTCACTCAAGTCGAGTTTGAATTGTTCCGAATCGTTAAAAGGATGGAACGTTCATTCCGGAGTTGTAATCCGAAGAGAGTTGGGATGCTGAGCGATCAATGGAAAATAGAGAGAAACGTAGCCATCGGTGAGTGTTAATCAGGGGGCGTTGGCGCTATATCTATTTTATTGTTGCAAGTAAGGTCTCTATTTTTGGATATCTAGATTTCATACGTTATTAAAAACGCTTTTGCATCGAGTTTTTCGAAATACAATTCATCTCAACGTCACTCGCGAATTTCACCTTGCGTAAAAATTTCATTACTAGATTGAAATGAGAAGATTCGCAACAGCAGTTACTAAAAAAATCGAAACGCGGGCGTCCAAAATCAAATTTCAATTTGAATTCCATGCGCCCTCGAACGCGAAGCATTCGTCATATCGAGTATTACAGTAATTTTCATGTTGTTTGACCGAATACGGTTTCGGAGGAATACTAGCTGTACCTAGAACGAGACGACGAATCGGATTTTTGAGTTAGACTTTAAATCGTCTGTGTCTCGGAAGGAGGCGGCGGTAAGTCAGAGCTGCGGATGCCGCGATAGATCGAAATATAAAAGAAAAAAAAAGAAAATAAAAAAAGAAAACGAGAAAAAGGGCATTCCGGCGGCTGGCATGGCGGAGGCAATCGGGTGTGGACCTGTAATATCGGAGATATATTGCCGGCTGTAACCACAAGTCACGTTCAATCGAATGAATCGTATATGGAATAAAAATAAACCCCCTCATACGGGGATGTCGATACCAAAACGGATAGCTAGGTATAAACGCGGCGCGCGAGCAAAAGCTGCAGTATGGGGAAGAGCGGCGGCGGTGGAACCGGCGAACAAATGGTTCCATTGGCCATGCATCAAATCTTTAACTTTCCACCATCGCCGTGTCGCCTCCGCAACATACACGTATAACACGCGGTTGCATAAAACCTGGTGAAAAACCGAGAAATCAACGGGATTAACAGCCTTGCAGTTACGTCGTATTTCGTGGCTTGCTTCACGCAGCTGTATTCGCAAAATTTACCCAATCGTCAATGGAATTGCTCCCAAGATTCATGCGAAACGTCTCGACTCGGAAACGGTCGACGAATGTTCCGTGGACTAGGAGGGGTAAAAAAAAAAAGAAAAAAATTCAGATTCCCGGTAAATTGAACGTCAATACCTATACGTACATACTTGTACGTTTACGTTGTATTTCATATGGTTGTATATCTTTGCATTGGCTGTGGCTAACAATAAGAATGAACCGCCGATTTATACCGTTCTTCAAATTTGGCACGGATGTTAGCCAGTTTTAGTCTTGAACTTGGATTAAGTACCGCAGTTTCGTTGAGCAATAAATCGAAATAGTTGTAGTGTTTTTCAAACTGCCTCGCGACTGCTGCGCCAGCGAAAAGTCACCGCGAATGAAAGACCCCGATAAAACTAACGGATCTATCGAGATAATCGCGTACCACGGTACAGTACGTGTAACCTGCTCTTATCTCGTGGTTTCAAAAATTTGCCAAAAATATTTATAGCCATAGATACCGTAGATAGAGTAGAAAAACTGCAATCGCGATAGTTCGGCCGATCGAGAATATGGTTATCAAGTTAGAGAGTTGAAAAGATGAATATGAATAAGAATCGACATCGGATATATAATTAAACTCATTCGTCTTAATGTAGCGAACATAATAAATATCTCAATATAAAAAATTACCTTACAATGGACACTGTAAGGCTCTTGAATCATTGAGTTCAGAAAATACTCGTTCATTCACAGCAATCAAACATATGAATTTGATTGAAAAATAAAGACGCTTCAAAAATGGCGCTTTCTAGAATCAATATATTCATAGGTTTCAGCTCCGTAACTTGAAAAATTTTCAAAATTTTCGATACCGAGAAATCCCGTGTCGTCGTTAATAATGGAAAGAAATTCATCACCGTGCGGAGGCATGCATCGATATATATATTCACCTGTAAAAATTCGAGAATCTTAATCGTCGACTAAAACTCTAAATTTACAGAACGTGTGCTACGGTTAGCAGGTGTCGAAGTAATATCACGCTCCACACGCACGGAGAGAGGACAATTAAGGCGAAGCACGAAGCCGTTGAGAGGGTTGCGGCTGGCGCAGTGTATTGTCACGAGAGTCGAGGAGCTTGCAGCCCAGGCAGTTGTACGAGGTAGTCGCAGAGACGTCGCACGAGTGTGAGGTGAAGGGGGGGGGGGGGGGGGGGGGGGGGGGGGGGTGAGACGCGATGGGGGAAGGTGTGCTGCTTTCAGGGTGGCGTTAGGAGAATGCAAATCCTGGACTTTCTCCTGCTGGGGGCGAGTCGCTGGCAACTGCAAGCTGTTCGGGTGGCGTTGCTCGCGAGCTTATTGCACCTCGCGCGTCTCGCGTATCAAGTCGCTGCGGGTGAAGTTATATTCCGAACGGTCCGGTTCTCGTTGAAGCAGGGAAAACCGCCGTATAAGGAAACTGGGGGTGACGCCGATTATTTCGAGACTCGTCGTTCTCCGTTCCTCTGCTTCGTCGATGTCACAGTGCCAGACGGTAAACGACCATGCGGAGGGGGACGGAAAAATCTTGCGAACCATTGCGACCGCACGCACCGATGGATTAAAAAAAAAAAAACAACAATCAATTCAGAGAAATGTTGCTGCATTTTGTTTTGCCATTAGGTGTCCCTCCGACGCTCGGCGTTGCAAGAAAGAATAATAAATAAAATAAATAAAAGAAAAAAAAACTTCGCAGAACTTCCGACCGGATGCGAATATATATCTCAAAGTGGCTGACGGTATGCGGCAAGGAAAATTCCTCATCATAACTCGTGAAATATTTGTACAATTTATTTTTCGAACGGCAAGGGCAAAGAGGAAAGGCAAACGTTGTAATGTTCATTTCTTCTTGAAAATCATGAAAAGAATTTCAGTTCAATTTCGTTTTTTTTTTTCACCTCGTCTTTATCTCATGCGCTACAAGGAGGTGAAACCATGTGAAACTATTTAAAGATATCCGCGGCGTTGCGAAGAGCGCAGTTTCATATTACGTTGCAGTTCGTGACCTATCGCGACTTTCGGTACTACCGGTGAGCTTGCAGCAACCTTTGAAAATGAACGACTATTGTCCCGGGTATGGAATAGAGGTAAAAAATATCTATCAATGCTAATAAACAAATGAATAATAATAAGAACGATCAAGAGAGGTGTAAGAATGAAATGAAGTAAAATCAAGCTAAAAAGACATCGAGCTCGTTGACTCGAATTGACCGTTCGGCGGGATATTTTATACAGGTGAAATACACTCGAAACACGCACACACCGTAACGAGATTTTTCGCAAACTTAGTTTGTACTCGTGGCGAATCGTTGCGGAAAATTTGTAAGATTTACGCGGAGATCGTTAAAGTCGAGATTTCATATCGAAACGTTTTAACAACCTTACCACCTGTACGATATCGTATCCCGCAGCGAAGTGCCTACGGGCGTGTAATATAGTTCAGAAATAATACCCAGCCCCGAAAATTTCAACTGTTCTATATGCACGCTTCAAAAGTTTACCCAGTGAAATTACGTTGAGACCAACTCCTCGCGGGTTAACACCGAGATTTTGACAATTGAATTGAAATCGCGCAACGGCGAAAATTATACGTTCGGTTGTAAAATATTCTTCATTTCCTCTTTACCCCCCCCCCCCCCCCCCCCCCGTTAACCGGGCATATTTTCTACCTCGTCAGATGCGCATAACAAATCGTCGCGGAGTAACATTTTGCAAAATCATCGCGTGAGCTGCAGCGTTCCCGTTCCGTTCGAAGACGGAGGGCGTGACGCCTCGGGGCTGCAAATAAGGGGTAAAAGGGGTTGCGGAGTGGCGTCGTAAAATTGCCAAGTACCTTTCCCCGTGCGGAAGATGCTATACTATGAAATCGTGCCGCCGCACAAGAACACGGGGACGTTTTACAATTCCGTACGTAGAGAGAGTAGGAGGAGGAGTATTGGTGGCGCTACCGTTACCGCCGCTGTTCCTGCGCTGCTGTGTTTCGTTTTTCTCCACTGCGAAACGCTACAAGCTAACGTAATAAAAGCTAAATAAAACTTCTCATTGGTGCACAGGTGTCCCCGGGGCATCTGTGACGTCCGGAAAAAGAGGAAGAACGAGAAAACGGGAGATGCAGAAAGAGAATCCACCACCGTTGTCGCTACCGAGCTTACGCGCCAGCGTTCACCGTTACCGTATATTTCGTTGCACTTCAATATTCAATAATTGCAAAACGTGACGGGGATTCAATTTGAAATCCTGGAAAATTCCGTCTCCTCCTCATAATTCCGGTATTTCGGTACACGTATACTCGGATATTCACGACGATATTCTGACGCTCTTTTTCGCGTTATTCTGAAATTATTATAATCGTCGGTATTTGTCTCTTTTCTTTCTACCTTCTCTTTTCCCATACGTACCTACACATAGTATTATTTTCCTCATTCGGACGAGGAGAAGTTAAAAGAAATATATAGAACGTGAGTAATAAAAATCCTTGTTTTTCTCTAACGGCATGAGAAAAATAGACGAGAAGAAAAAAAAAAATACGGAAAATAATCCAGCGCATCTAGCGTAACCTCGTTTTTTCTTCTTGCTTTTATTTCCTCCTACAGAAACTGGCAATCAGCAAATGGGCCAAAACTTACTCCAAGACACCTGCGAGCTTTTTGCCAATTCATGCCATCTCTCCGACAATTTTAGTCTCAAACTTTACGAGGCTACCAAAGAAAATAAAAATCGGTATTTTATTAATCTTGGACTATTCACAAAATCATAATTGAACGATTTTGAATAATTGCGCCAAACTTTTCTCGTGCTCGTACCCGACGCGAACAATTTCATAAATGTCCGGGTGGAAGCTCTGATTCTAAATTGAAGATAATCAAGAAAAAACACAAAAAACGATGTAAAATAAAATTGTCACCACAGCGTACGATACACGAGCTTTTTATTCATACGCCGTTACGAGTACCGATGTCTCACACTTGAGCCACTTTATTACAAATATATCATGCGTTTTGAAAATATGCTAATGTCTCTCTCTCGCTCTGTCTATCCCGCGCAACGCCGGTGTACCCACATTCCCTCGTATATACCTATACGTGTATACCTATAACACGGTGTGCTTCCATCAATTTCTCTCCCTCACTCTATATTTTCCTCGCTCCGTTCGGAGCTTTCGCTCGGATAGACACGGTGCACAAACACAATCAGGACGAGGAGGGAGCTTTGCGGGAGTGGGAGCGGATTCGGGTAAGCGAGGTGAAGCACCGCCGCGGTGTAACGGTGGTGCGTAAGGGGTGGTGGGTGTGCCAACCATCGGGTACACACCGTCTACCCATACCTCGAATCCACACATGCGTACGACACCGCGTGTGTCTCTTGCCTCCTCTTTCGCAAATGTGCGAAACGCCCTGAATACGTGTGTCGAGTAGTATCCGGGAGTCCACCCCCCCCCCCCCCCCCCCAGGGGGTGGGATAAGCACATCCGCGTGTCTGTCCGCCCGTCCGCCCGCCTGTCTGTTCGCAGAGGTCTCCTCGAGTCTAGACAGGCAGCCTGCTGACTCTCCCACAGTGCGGTATAGAGTTGCATTGCGTACACACCTATACACACCTACGTACCTACCTACCTACCTACCTACCTACCTACGTACGTACGTACGTACGACACACGTATATACGGTATATACCTGTGAAAACTACGTATAGCCGTGACGCCACCGTGCGTTCCGACAACCCGTTCGCAAACGCGTTCAACGCAAACCAGCTCAAGTACACGTAACAACTGTTAAGTTCTACAATAGCATCAACGCCTCTAATGTCGCATTAAAGCTCACAACGCTCTCTCGACGGTCACGGTAGAGCGAGTGGTGCTTACGTAGCGCCACGCCACCGCATCTTCTAGATTGTATAATGATATGCGCACGACAATCGTGTTACACTGTTTTGCGGGGTGAAAAATAAAATGAAACTTATCAAGGGTAAGTTTTTATATTACAGCAGGAGGGATAACCGTGTTACGGGTTTTTCCAAGACCCGGGGGCTTCCTTGGAATAATCTTATGGTTGGCGGATCATCCGGAAGAGAGGAAGTGATTCTCCTTCCTGATTTTTATATCGAGGGTGGTGTGACGGGGATCGATGGAACGATACAAATGTATTTTCGTACGTATGTGCGCGGGGGGGGGGTTGAAAAGGTGGAAGTTATGTTTGATGGTTTTCGAACAACGTTGTTTGCGCAAGTTACCGCACATACATTATACTCCACGATAGGCACGCGGAGTACTTCGCAGTCCGAAAATGTCGGTGAATAATCTCTCGAATAATTCCGCTCTCGCCGAGCAGATTGATCGTTCGATTTCCTGGCTGGACGCATTTCATCTGCACTACAATCGTTTCGATTCCAATTGAGACGGCGAGGAAGGAAAAGTAACTGCGATAATAAAAATGAACGAATAAAAAATATCGAATAAAATAAATCTAGCCTCTCGAGTCGCGCAATCTCAGGTGAAGAATCTTGCTGACAGACTAGAAACGAACATATGTATACAACCCTACATACGTCCATTACATTGGGGTGAGATATTGAACGGTTGAAAATCGGAAATCAGTTTCGAGAGGAGACCGAAGAAATTGCCGGTTCAACGGATGGACGATGGGGATGCTCACGGGGTGGAAAAACAAAGTGCAGGAAGTCTTTTGTCGGGAGGTGGGGGCCACGTTCGATTCTACAGTGTTTGGTCACGACGAGTTCGTTCAAGAGCATGAATTCGCTTGAAAAATAGTGAAATAGATCCGTGCAATTTCGACGGGACAGCGAAAGGAGAAAAACCGAGGAATTCGTCTCAATTACGTATTCATAGAGGGGAAGCGAGGCGCCTATCGGCGATCCACCGACTGCCGGCGACCGACATGTGCGAAAACGGAATGAGAGAAGCTATGTAGAATGTAAAATGAAAGAATAAACGGGAGGAGAGGGTAAAGGTAAGGAAAAACCGCGCGGCATCTACGAGTCAATAGAAATGAAATATCAACGTTGACCTCACTCCGTTTCCTACCTTCGCCCCTGCGTCTTTCCAATATTGAAGCTAAAGTGCTTTTCGATATCTTGAAAAATTTTAACCAACTTTTCCTCGCCTCTACGGTAATACGCCACCGCTGCCGCCGCCTCCTTTCCATCGTCAGAACCAACAACAATTTTTACTTCGATTTACTTTTCACACTGGAATTACATAGTAATTTTCTGGTTTCACCTACGTACACCTTTACTTCTACTGAAATACCTAGCTAGTCGGTGAGAAAAAGAAAACAAAAAAACTATCGGGTCGAAAATCGTTTGACAAATGATCTAGTAACGACGAAGAAACGTTGTAAACCACATTCGCGTACGGTTCTTTCAATTAATGCATCATGCCTCGTAAATGTGACTAAATTGTGCTTAATTATCAGCACGATTATACTCGGCAGTGGTGTAAACGGAGTGAGCAACACCCGCCGCTTACACACCTTTTATAACCGACTCGGGTACGTACATGCGAACCGGTATGCGCAGTGCGCCTACAACGCGAAGCTTTTGGCGAGTGAAGAAAATCATCCCAATTTTTCCGACGTAATTTTCAAATAGTATAGGTACAACGGAACGTACAATGTGGGTTACGATGCTCGGAGGTTTCAATCGACGTTAAATGAATCGCGAAATTTACACGAGATTTCAGAGCGCAATCAGCAGCAGAAAATAATTATTATATAATTTCGAATTTCAATAAATATCTGCATTAATACATGTGTGTGTGTGTGGGTATTTAAATTTTACTCACCGTTTGGCGGGAATTCATAGAAGAACGCCGATCTCGGGCTGAGGCAACTGGAAAAAAATTGAAAAATTAAAAATGAAACGAGTTCAATTATTGCAATTTTCTATCCTACGATATCTCCGATATTCTCGAATCGCGATACTCTCGCTTCTATCGGCAATTCCGAGAGCATGTCATTTCATTATATTTCCAAACAAATTCATTTCCACCGAAAACTGACCGGTTCGCGATTAACCGCTTTCGGAGGAGATTTTATTCAACCTGCACGCCGCGGTGCAGTATAATGCAGGCGGAAGAAGATAACAAATGTGTGAAAAAATTTTTGCCCGGTATAATTGAACCTCGTGCGTCGCGTCGGCACGTGGGGTGAGTGGCAATTCGTCCAATTAGAGAAAATTCGCTTCATGTAATGGGAAACTAATTACGCTGGGACGTGTGACGAATTAATCGAACATCATAAAAGCCCGCGCCTCGCCAATTTCATCGCTGCCGAGATGCGGGTGACGTACGTTTTTTTTTTTTTTCCCCCCATTTTTGTTCATACATTCTGTCCGAGAAGCTCCTAGGAATTCGCAGGCGGTGTAAATAATATTCCGATCAAACGAACGCCTCGTGTTTGTACGAAAAATTTCCCAATTACTTAGGACCGAAGATCAAAGCGGTTTATATCGTACCTCCGGCGATGGTCAATTGAGCAACGCTCGTGCCAATCTTGGGATGTTATTACGAAGCCGACATACGCTATCGATGTCATCCCCGAAACCCTCAAGACAGCCCCGACGCAGAACTGCATAATTAGAGCGATACTTTACGCTGGCATCGATAGACAAGAGAACAAACACGTGCGAGGGACGACGGGACAGGTGGGTAGAGGTCAGTAGTAAAACGGTTGGTATTCAGTGGGGAGTATCCGATCGGACCGAATACTAATTGGGTAGCCTACGGTCGGACTCGTTGGTTTGACGGGTGGGAACTGTCGACGTCTCAATACCAGATTCAAGGGACGTTTCGTATTCCCGAATATCTCTGGCCAATGGGGATAGTGGGGGGGGGGGGGTTAGGATTCGGTAATAAATGAGATTTCGCTCGACCGCGTTATTTTTCAGTATTATTTGTGACGTGTACGGGTGAAATAGAAGACCGGGACGAGCGTAATTTATACATAGAAATAAATTGGGGATGAATTTCATTCGTATTATGTGTACAGTGTACCGAGATATAAATTACTGGCCAACGGCGTCGGGATATGATGGGATCATCTGTATTCATCAGCTGGAAAATTTTTACCAATAATTTAATTATTCGAAAACGGCCTAGCGCCCGAGCGATAAATTTACCTCGATTACCGTATAACAAAAATCGATAATTGCGTTAACGTTCGCGCGGTCGATTATAACGGGGATATAGAAAAATAGGAAAATAGGCCGGCTTACTCCCATACGTCAAACCACCGTGAATTAGGGTGAGAGTGTTCCGAGCTACAGTCGAAGACAAGATGCGCGGGCTTCCAAGAGTCTAGTTGACGAGAAAAAAAAAAAAAATAAATAAATAAATAATCGTACATTGTGTACCGCGAGGAAAAACTGTCGCTTAGACGCCGCGTACGAAAGTGGGCACAGAGAGGCGAGGCCGAGGTGTTCTCAACTTCGTGCGAGGTGCGGACGACAGTTTTCACCTAGGTGAACGTACCATTTTCTGCACCATCGGAGGGCAACAAGCGAGATTTCATTCGGACAGGAGGAGGATGGCCAATCGACTGGTTTTCATCCTCGTTCGCGGATGGAAACTCTCTGGTTTCCATCCGCGATTGTGGAAAAAACAATTCGGATATACCGCTCGAGTTCAAAAGACACGCGCTCGTTTCGTTTGTCTCGCCACATGGAATACCGCTTATACTCGAATACGAGAGAATATGTTGTTTTCTTTCCCCCCCACCCCCCCCAAAATCCTGGTGCATTCAACTCGCGAATCAGGTGAAACGGAATAATGTACACCTGTAGGAGTTTATCATAAGCGGGAAACTTTGTTGAAATTAGTCGGTATTAAGATAATACACTGTATAATATACTGGGAAAATGCGAAGAGGAGAGGTATAGGTGTATATACACAGTGAGAATGTTTAATGATAATCGTTCCTTTGTCCTTTGGTGTAAAGCAATCTTGTGTAGCCAACTAACTCCTACCTACTTCTCATCGTCTAATTCTGGGTCTGCCTGCCAGCCCCAGTGCGTAGGGTTTTCGCTACACCATAGTGGGCCATTACGTTACTGCTTCTGCTGCGTTAATTAGACACTAAATATTGATCACCGTTTCAAGAGATAGCTGGCGAACGTTACTTACGAATGTAGAGGCCATAGAAACTGTACGCCAGTTACAGTAACGGTAACAAGGAGCGAAGTAGGATTAGAGTCGGAGATCTTTGTTGAAACGTTGTAGTTTTGATCGTGAATGTTATCTCTCCCTCTCCCTCAAGCCCTCCGAGATCAAATCGGCGAGGACCTGGGTGTGGGTACGTACGTTTCGGCAGGGGGATGATGACGTTGAATTATTGCATACGTAGATACATACGTATATATTCATTACGTTATACACATAATAACACGCGCACTACGGTAGGTTTCACATTTGCCCCGAGGAGGTTACCGTTTAACCGGAAATACGAAGTCAATTCTACCGTGAAATTGGAGACGATTTACAAACTCTCCTTCTCTACACTCGATACCCGTGATGCGGCCAAACAACTCGCTACCGAATCCGCGAATATTTGAAGCTGGTGTTTCCGCGTACATCCCCGTTACCTGTGCGTGTCTAACCTTCACATCATAAATTCGAACTAGTTTCTCACGGGAATCGATCCAGTTCCAATATCAGCCAGAAACTCGTTGCTACGACGCGAAAAAAACTAAGGGATCCGAGCTATGGAATATTAACGCCAAAATTTTACCTTTGGTAAGTCTGTTGATTTGCACCGGGTGTCGCGGTAGTATTTTGTGTTGCAAGGGCGAGTTTTTGTTGCCTTTGCTGCAGCATCTGACGTCCGAAAACTCCGTAACCGAAGCCGTAAATTTCGTCCTCTTCCTTGTCACTCAGGCAACTCGAGGGCTATGAAAGTAAGAACAAATAATAAGACCGGCGATATTAATTCGATACTTTCTGGTGGGGCGAATTTTTTTCACTTCGCCGTTTAAAAGTACGTACGATACGGGGGGGTATAAATTCATCGTATCTTTTTTTTACTTTTCGTTATAATATTCCCTCGTTCTCATATAAAACGGGTTGGGGAGTGAGAATTAATCCGGTGCTCAAAAGAGGGTTGTGAACGCTCGGAGTAACATCGAAAATTATTATTACTTTCTTTCTTTCTTTTTTTTTCCTTTTTTTTTTTTTTACAAGTTTTTTTCTTTATTTTCTTTTTTCTCTTATTGACACAGAAGCGGAAAGAACCTCGGAAGAACTGACTTTGTGATCAACTTAACGGACGTATATTACACACAGCGATATTCACACACGTACAAGGTATTTAAAAGTACACATATACGCATAGAGAGAAGAACTCAAGAAACTCAACTATATAGGTATGTTAGTGACGTAAAAGTTTTCCGTTACGATGCGTTGGCCGCGAGGCAAAGAAAGCAAAAAATGTAAGTAAAAGGAAGGAAAAGTGAGTGGGCGGGTAGGTGGGTGGTTAGGTTGGAGATGAAGGCAAAAAGTTAATCCTTGTTAGAGCGTGACTTTGAATTTACAGTTGCGGTATTTCTACAGTGCTGTACGTTTCGTGTATAAATAACTACCCGCTCCGTAGGTACTTTTAAACGTCCCGTTGCCCTCGTCTCGTACTTTTAGGCCCTGGCGAAGGATTCCCAAGGGAAAAACTGAAAAGCGGGAGATTAGGATATCCGCCCCGAGGTATGAAAGAATGCTTTTCCATTTTTTGTCTCGTTCTTTCTTCCTTTTTTTTTTTTTCTCTTCTTTTTTTTTGTTCCTTTCACAAAACTATAAGAGACTCACTCAGGATTTCACGACCGTGAAATTTTGGTTTTTCAACAATAAGGAGAGAGAAAAAAAAAACCGAAAATGTGTGCAATACAAAACGAAAGCGTGCTCGAAGACGATTCGCGGAGTGTAATGATTCCTACCACGGCATTATACGTACGATGTTTTTCACAGATTTAATTTGAAAAAACATCCTCGTACGTATAATCGTTATTCAGTACGACTGACTAATGAATTAATTAATAATTAAAAGCGCGCTGGGTTTTACCGTGAAAATTCACTCGCGCGGCAGTAGATCGCGGTATGGTGAATTGTGGGAATCCTTTGGGCGGACATAACCGTTTGAGTAGTATACGCTGTACGCGTTTAATACCAGGGAAGAAGTATGTGTGCGTCAGGTGACTTTTCACACGTATACACTTACAGAGTATTTTCCTGGCACGTAAATGGGCTGTGAATGACTGGTGGTAAGTTGAGTGTTGGCCATTCTGGGGGATACATTTGTTTCTCGGCGCCGTAGCTCCTCGAGTGGCTCCAGAACGTCACCGTAATGCGTTCTGAAGAGGTCTGCGTACCTCGACGCCAACCCCTCCAAATAACCTCGCTCGCCCTCCTGGAACACATCGAGAAAAATGTTAAGACACGTCGAAAAAATAACGAGAAATAAAAGTATCGAATCCACAGCCCGACTCGTGCGATCCCACTCTGGATTCGGAAACACTGTTTCATGAACATATAGGAGCGGTCCCGATCTTTCGCAACTCCACGTTTCTTAATTGAGCTTCTTTCATTTTTGCTGAAAAAAACTTACGCCCAGTGATTCGTGGCCGACCTTTCATTGAGAAGGGAGACGTTTTTCATACAGTTTTCGCCTGTCATTAATTATACCGGTGGATAGAAATTCATTTGGAGAATACGAAACGAGGCGATCGCAGCTGGTCGCGAAATTTCGGTGTGTTCAAAGTTGGGATGTTCGTCGTCGTAGAAAGCACATTACTATATTTCAAGTCTTCCACTTTCATCGATCTCGATTCTTCGTCTCAACAAGGGAAATCAATCGGTGGCGAGGGCACATGTAAAAGAGGTAGGGTTTCGTTTTCTACCTCTCCTGGATGGCCTCGCCTCGCCTCGCCCCGCCGTTGACATCGCGCAACGCCGGCACCCCCTCGGATGCTCGCTCCCTTTATGGCTTTTGGCTTTGTCTGACGTCGGCTTGAGCCACCACTTTCTATCTACACTTTAAGCACCTCGTTTCTCTTTTGTTCCCGTATAATACTTTCCCTGAGTAACGCAAACAATATTCCACATCCCGTTAGTGGATTTAAATCCCATTTGTAAATATATTTCAAGTTGCCGAGTGAAAAAACCTCGCGCGAGCTTCGCGCGCTTCTAAATTATCGCAATAAATTATCCGAAACAGGGTGTAATTTTTCGAAAGATACTTTCATTTTTTTCAAATGCGAGAGCTGAACTGACAAAAAAGAATCTTCGCTCGGAATTCGTTGAACTTGAAATGTTCCTACCACACTCGCGAGCTACGAATAAACTGATCAAGGTGTTTGAACTTTTCGATTCCGAAAAGCGGAAAATCGGAGAGAGAGAACTCGATCGTTGTTGAACTCAAAAGAAAAAAAGACATAGAAATGATTTCGACTTTAGTTTTAAGAAAGAAAATAATCAAGCTCCGTAGCTTCGGCTGGTAGAGCAAATTTGAAAAGCGGCGGATCGCCGCGCGCAGTAGTAACGGTCAACGTACGGTCCGGCCCGAAGGGTAAATTGATTTTGGGAACCGTCTTTGCCGGTATTAATATTCGTTAAGTTTTGAAAAAAGTCGAAGGTTGAGTTCGGCGAAGGCCAAAAGTTGATTGCGATGAAGTGGGGGATAAAGTTTGGCACAAATGACACTGAGATGCAAAGATTTTCATTACGATAATCAATCTGCTCCTGGAGAAGCGTAGAAAAGAGAGGGAGAGGGGTTTGGATGAGAACATTAAAAAAGCATCAGTCGATGGGAAGAATAATAGGAAGAGGGGATGGATGCAGTGATCAGGAGGGGAATGAGGAGAAAGCAATTTTCCCACTTCCAATAATAATATCCAAGCGATGGCTATTAATTAGAATTTCAATCTTGAGACCCCATTCCTCTAGCTAGAGCCGATATTTTGCATTTGGCTTTTCGATTTCGCTGTTATATAATTCGGCGATAATGATATGAAAATTTAAAAATCAAGAACTCGAGGATGTCCTCTAGACCGACCAGCGATTTCAACCCCTCGAAGAACTTTGCAACGATCCCCCAGTTGAATATAAATTAATAATTAATGTTTGATAATTGGGATATAATTACGTGAAATATCAACCGTACTTCTGTTCATCGCGCACCAGCATAACGGCTCGTAAGGACGATGTTGTTTCTTCGGATTCGTTCGAGAGGTTACCGGGGGATCGCTCCAGTCGGCTGCCTTATTTTATGCGGTTCTGCCGGCACTTGCTTTGAGAACTTTGTGTAAAAACCTCGACGTACAACGTTGTACGAGGTTCACTGCACTCTCACCCCTTCGGCCTCCCTCCAAGACCACCCTCAACCTTCACCTCCGACCCCCCCGCAGTTGACTCGAGACGAGCTCTTCCGAGTTTCTTGCCCGTAAAATCTTAAGCGGTTATGTACCGGGCCGAATCTCATTCCAAGTGTAAAAATAAATCCTCCGTTACCATCGGAAAGGGGACGACTTTGCCAATTTCATATTTTCCTTTGATCCTAATACCCCGACAAGTTTACCCGATATCCCATCGATACAGGTATACGCACACACGTATACATATACATATATATATATTTACCTCGTACAAATTCGATGCGGCAAAATCCTCCGACGCAAATAATTCAACTCGATTCAATCCGTGAGCCGATTACTTTGAACAAAGTTCGGATTGAAATAAGAGAATAAATAAATACCACGTCCGTTCGTCGGAGTAAAATTTGAGAAATTCAAACAGACTTCGTATTTCGTGATAGTGAATTTCAGTTTTTGAATATATGTAGGGTCGAAGGGGTAGCGAAGCATTAATTTCGACGGAGGTTCGCGCTCGCGCCTCCCTCATACTCGGCTAGACGGATCGAAATTTCTGGTGTGAAAAATGGAAGCGAACAAAAACCATGCGCTTGATAATAATTGGGCGGTCGACGGTTGTTAAGAGTCGGGTATTATTTTCGGGTGGTCCTTCATCGGGCGTTGCACTCGCCATTAGCGGTCTACCACTCCGCCACCGGCGCTGCGACTACCACCGACTACCGCCGCAACCACTGCCACTATTCATAGGCACCCTCATTATTTACATATATTTCATTTGGTCCTCACTAGCGGCAGCTAGTGACGACAACGGAGGCTGCGTACCCTCTTTCATTCTCTCCGGAGACCGGAAAAATGTGGTAGATACGAAACCAAGAGGAAAATGAGAAACAAAAAAAAAAAAAAAAGAAAAAAAAAAAAGGACAATGCAAGTGAAAGAATACGAAGAAGGAGAAAATTGAATCAGATGAAAAGCTGAGGCGTTGCTTTTACGTCATAGCTGAGAAAGTGGATCTTCGCAGCGGCAAGTCGTTCCAGCGTCTGCTACTGGGATTCAATGCCGTTACAGCGACGACGGTTGACAAGTCCGCTATTCCACGCCGGTAACCTGCGGCGGCGAGGAGGGGAGGGAGGGGAGGGGGGGGGGGGTGTGTTTGAAGAAGCGGTATTTCTGTCAACGTGGAAAAGACTTTAATTTTACGACGAATTCGAACACCCGCTTACATAGAGCACCGCCGCCACCGCACGGTGCCGCACGCTTCGTGGTCCCGTCGAATGACTGCTGCAATCTCCTCGTAAATTCCAACCATAAATTACCAGCCTCCGACTTAATTAAAGCGATAAATTACCTCATTTCCAAACATCGATTCAGCTTTACTTTTCGTCTAGCTATTGCGATCCGAACAACGTCGCGCACATCTCAAACACGTCTCCGCGCTGCGATTCCGACAATTCCTGATGCATTTTGCGTAAATTAATACCCGTTCTTCGAGACGTCGAAATTATTCGAGAACATTCATTCCTCTCGTAGCCAACCCCGTTCTCCTCCTTTGTATCTCACTTCGTTGCATCAGGCTGATGATGAAAAAAAATTTTTTGAAAGCTCTTAAAATTTCGGGTACAAGGATAGCGTTAGCGTGCCTGTCCAGTTCTATGAATTTCTCGTCTCACTTGGCGTGGTAATTTTCGAAAGTGCAGGTATTACTGCAACGACTAGAATCTTGCCGACAACGTTTCTATACTCTCAAAGTGCAGAAGACGTAGACAAAAACTATATAAACAATAAAAACGTGCTATGCGGGGGGGGGTTAACGGTGGCGAAGAAATTGCGAGTGTGGGGGGAGGGGGGGAGGTAGTAATGAAAGTGAGTAGTCGCGCATCGCACTTCGCCCCACGGACGGACTGCACCCACGAAACTGGGGATCCGTCCGAAAGCTCGGTGCGCTCATTCGTCATAAATTTTTTTCGTCAACTTTATATTTTCGGAAAGGCGATAAGAAGTTTTCAAATCATCTTATGGACAGATGTAGGTGTACGTACGGGCGAGGATAACAATAGAAAGCGCATAAGAAGAATAAAGAATAAAAGTTATTCCATTCCTCTTACCATAGATATCTCTCGCTAACTTTTTACTTCGGAGAGTAAAAGGCGAACCGTATCGCAAAGTGCAGGCTACACCGACTAGCGACAAAACGATTTCTTTCCGGATCGTCGCATCGTATTAAATAAATGCTACACGATAGGGTAGTACATACGTAAAAATCGTTTTTCGGGTTACGGAAATGAAGTATCGGATGGCAGAAGTAGCGGTAACGGCAACACCGGTAGTACAGCCGAACGATGTATAGGATTCGCTACTTCGACTCGGAAACAATTAAACGCAGTTTCCGTTCAACGAATGAGATAGAAAGGCCATCATCAGGGTAATGGTCTTCTGCTTTGTCGCACAGCTCTGTAAAAAGATTCGGAACAAGCTTGTCTCTGGCGACCCGGACGGCAGAGGAGCCGCTCCGTGGAATCGGCGTTCGTTTCCGAGAAGAGATCGAAAGGCAGCCGAGATAAAGGAAAGGGAGCTATTTCAGAAGCTCGCAATACCAAGATCGTACGTTGTTAGTATTTAAGGGTCCGGGTAAACGGAGAAGGGTATCCGCGAATGAGTGAGCTGCTCGCTTCCACCCCGACTACTCAACCTATCCCTATCCTACCGCGGAGCTTTGAGGATTCCGGCGCTTAGCGCAATCTCGATATCTTTGTGTTCGATGAAACCTCCGCAGCTTCCGGCTTGTTTCTCTTTATCCGCCGCGTCGCTTTTCCGTAAACAGAAGCCACAACGGGCTTAATTTTCCAGATTTTCAATCGATCACCGAGTGGCCGTGATACGGCTACTCGAACCGACGAAAAATCAATCCACGTGATACGCGATAATTGAATTTTCACGCCGTACCGAGAAGCTTTTCTTTCACGGTACTTTTTCGCACTCTACGATCTCCTCCGATATTCGCTTTCGCAACGTACGCGACGTAGAGTACAGCCATCGGCGTCGGGCGAGACCGCGTGAATTTGTCAAATCTAATAATCGACTGCGAATGAACGACGGAACGACGAGGAGAAAACCGAAAAAGGAGCGAAGAAAAGTCGGGAGACGCGTGAAATCGAGAGAAAAAAAAAAGGCGAAAAACCAAATAAGAAAATAAAAACTTATCGTATCGGCATCACCCTCAGGAAGTCGTACTAGTACAACGTTGGTTCACTCGTCGCTCGGCAGTCCCGTTGACAAGCTTCCAGTTGGGAGTATTTTCGTAAAACAATGCCAGCGAACGCGACGACAAAGCTTTTCAATCCTATTACTATACAGCGAGCGAAGCGCGACTTACATGAAACGCACGACGTGAGCCGTTTCTTCATCCCCATCATTTTTGATTTCGTTCATTCGGCTTTTCCTTTATCGATCGTTCGCTTCTCATTCCCGTATGAAAAATTTTTATCCGTTATTTCCATTTTTTTTTATTTTTTTTTTCTTTTTATTCAAATCCATCCCGAGTCCATGCAATTACCCTCGCAGCACCAGCCGGTGAACAGGTAGGTTGTTGTACGTCCATACGTATGTATGTACATATAGGATTGTCAAACGAAACGGCGCGCGCCATCATCCGCATATTTAGAACCTTTCAAAACGTTCAGCTTTAGATTGTGTACGAGCGTAAAAAATTCGCATGTGTCTCGCACTTATGCATGCATAACATCTCGCACGTGTTAACGTTTACATACACCCACGGTGTGTGGATATATGTACGTAACTGATGGACGCGTGCGGGAGATAGGTGGGTACATGTACGTGGATATTTTAATCGTAAAAGTGCAGTTTACGTTATACATATGTGGCAGCTATATACCACCGTATGATTTCCACCCACCTGTGCATATTTTACACTTAATATACAAAGGGGGTGAATGACGGCATGCCAATTGTATGTATGTATAGACCGTACATTTACATGGAAGTTTTGCTTCACTGATTCTCTGAATAAATGGACTACAGCCAGCAGTTCATTTTCTGGCGGTAAAAAAAAAAACGACCGAGTTACATTTCGTTATAAGTATATAAATACTTTCGCTAAAAAGGGTTGTTGTACGATTTTTGTCTCGTTTTTTTTTTTTTTTTTTTTTTTTTTTAGTATCAAGGTGTGAAATTGCTGCTTTATCCCACACGATGATCTTGACAAGTTAGATTAATCATTTCGGTGGGTATGATGAAAGTGAGGCAGCCGGAAGCAGCGACTCATACCACGTTGAAAACCATCAATTACACGGAGGCTAAGCATCGCCCTCTGGTTACAGATTTGATTCTGTGCTATTTCTTGACTGAACCGAGAAAATCCGTAGACTGAAAACTTTTCAATCAACGTTTTTGCGGATAATTGATTAAACGTCTCGCGACTTGAGTTTCTGTCTGGGCAAAAGAAAAAAAAGAAGGAAGTTTGCATCGGGAATAAAAACTCGTGACGCGCACGGCTGCGGTGAAACTGGATCAATCCAACGGCGGCGTTGACTCAGTTTTCAACCGAGGGCGAAACGCAGGTGTAGTTCAGACGATTCGCAACGCACGCAATGACTTTCGCGTGCGGTTCGCCGTCGCCGCGGTGCCGCTGCATACGACAGATTGACGGATCGCTCGCGACAACGCGATGGATCTCATCGAAAATGGAACACCCGGAGCGACTCGCGAATTAATGTAATCCGGGTGCTGACGCGAATCAAAAATTGTGTCTACGTAGGCTGCGATTACCCGAAAGAAACGGGGAAAAAAATTCAACCAATTTCATTTTGACAATCAACACGAGAGATTACAACGTTAATCATAAATTATGCAAATTGTGATAGAGGGAGTGCTAAAACAAAGCTTAGTAACTTCGCTCCGTCTCCGCGCTCGCTGTACTTGGGGTGTAAGTAGTATACCGTTACACGTGGATTTGTGTATTGTATACAGGTGTATAATTATATATATATATGTATATACGTATAACACGTTTGTTCGTTTTCTGCTTTTCCACTTTATAGCGACAAATTTAATATTCCATCTACGTACACGCGACTCGCTAGCTCCCTCGATCCCTCGGCTCGGCAGTTCCAACAATTACAATTCGCAGTGGACGATAATTGAACTTGATCAAATAGAAACTGGGTCCTATTAAATTCTATATCGTTCTTCCATTATCCGGTGGAAAATTGAAATTCTAAGCCGCAGAGTCGTGAACTTTGTATGAAAAATAAAATATCACCCGACGCTTAAATATTTGACCATTTATCCAACTCCGCTGTAAATTAGTTTGATCGACGTAAATATTTGATCGTTGATAAAACGAGAAGAAAAAAGAGAATCGCGATTGGGAAAAAAAGGAGAACGCATAGCTCGCGTACACACGAAGCACATACAATCCAGGACTCCGCTTAAGTTCGCAATCTCCTAATGACATTACATCGGGATGTTGTTTAACCGGCAAACAAAAGCTCAGCAGAAAATGGCGATTAATTGAATGCCGCATTCGGGCGTAAGTCGATTGCGGGAGGGCTGTTCCGCGTCCGGTTAATTTATACCGTCAAGTTTACCTCATGACCTACTGCTACAACTACCCTTGTCAAACGTCGCGCGACGACGACGCGGTCGGGGCTTATGTACTCTTGTTCGTAAATAATTTCCCAATCGCGAAACCCGATTCACCGAACGAATATACTTCGCAGAGACGTTTGCGCGTACGAAAACTTGATGACAAATATTTTTTTCAAGCAAAGTTCAACGTACGTTTGGCCTTAAGAAATGGAAACAAAAATTAACGCCCTCCGTTTCACTCGGAATTCTAGACGAGAAGAAGTATTTCTTACCGACGAAAGGGTTCCGGAATACGGACCCAAAATTCAAATCCAAACTCGAAACGTAACGCGATTCGATGGAAAAATTCTGCGGAAAAATCCCTCTTCGAAATATCGTCGATACTTCTGCCACGTTTTCGAAATGGTTGGTGTATAAATCGCACACGCTTCGCCAGTGTTTCAATCCGCTTCGGTCTTGGATCGTACCAGTCCAACGGGTTTTGCATTTCTCAATTTTTTTCCCCCCTCTGCACAGTTTTCCCATGCGCTTATTTCGCTCGTCCGATGTAAGGACAATGCTGATAAAAATGAACTCGGGGAGTCTCGAGCGACGTGTATACGGGGATACAGGGTTGTATAAACGCGGCTCTCCGTACCCCGTAACCGCAAAACAAAGGTAAGATCGTTCTCATGCGGAGAAATAAATTCAACGTCATACGTACGGCTAGGGTATACCTATAGCGCCTTGTACGTACCTTGCAACCAGGAGCCGATTACCATAAGTTATTTCGTCGAAAGGGGCTGCCGCGCGCGACGATGCCATCGTTTATAACATATATTTATTCCATTGCGACGATATGAAGAGATTATATTCCGCGGTGACGATCGTTCGGAAATCGACCGGAGACGAACCGGTGGCATATCGCCTGTTCGAATCGACGTGAGATCGTTCAATTTTTTCTTACCAACGGTCGATCGAAGCGTCGCAGAACTTGCGATAAAATCGCGTCTCCTTGACCGGGTCAACGACGATGAGCGAATTTTCGCCGCGTCCCTCGTAGCGAAATAACGCGAGGAAGTTCGACGACGGCGTCGGGACTGCCGTCGGTCTTACGCGCCGCGGCTACGTACGTACAACGTAGAAAATACGATAATGGTACGGCAGAAGACAATGCGAACGCGTACGTTATATCGAATTAAAGTTATCGCGGCACGGTGGTCTCCCGCTGCAGATGCGGAACAACAGCTTGTGGGGACTGCGCCGCTGCAGTTTCACTTGCGTGAGAATAAGGAAGGCGCAGTAGTGCTTAAACGGCAACCAACAAACCGACCGACCCCAACCGTCGTTGACGCCGGCATCGTCAAAGGAAAATATCGTACAATGCAACCGATATAATATACATATATATATATATATATATATATGTATAAACGTATACGGCCGAGCGAGTGCACCGCGCGTTCAGGTGAAACTCCTCCGCTCCTCCGCTCGGACTATAAAATAGGCTTCTCGGTTTTGCTTGGGTATGTTATGCGTCGGACAAAAAATACAAATACTCTCTCTCCCTCTGTCGATGTGATCGTCGTAGTAATTGTAATCGTATACGATCGGTATACTATAAATTCGGTCGTATGGCGTTACAAACTCCGAACATCTGCGATATTTGATTTTACGATATTGGCGTACCTATACGTATGGTATACGCACATTTCCCCGTACAAGTATATTTGTAAAAAATCGTCGCGTTCTGTTCGACGCATTTGATGCACGCGTAAGCATTTGCAAATTTGTACGATCGGTAAAAGAGCGGCGTACACGTATTATACATATGTATGTGCGGAGGACACAGGACGGTGGGTCGAATGTGTACCTTTGATTTTCAAAAGCAATCATAACCCCCGAAATTCACGATACGTGCATCCGGCAACGGTTATCCACCGGATACCTGATAAAATGGAGAGAAAAAAAACAAAAAAACAAAAAAAATACAGGTGTAACACATAATGAAGAAACAAAGAACGGGGAATACGATAGAAATATAACCCGAACACCGGATCTCCCGAAGTTATTACTCGTCCGTGTTACAGCGAAATTCATGCTGCACTAGACACAGAGCTATTCGATTTATTTCATCGTATAAAGTTTTTTTTTTAATTTGAAAAGAAAAAAAAAAACAAAACACATTCACTTTATATTTTTTATTTTTTTTCCCCTCCCTGTACGTGATACCTCATGACGACGGTACACCCCGTCGATTTTTGACTTTCTTTGTACTTCGTTTAAAACACGCGTGTAGTGTTCCATGTGTACGCGTAGCGGTATACGATAGCCGACTTTTATATTCCAGTCTCGTTTAGAAATGTGATAATAAAATAAGAACTGATGGGTAATAGCTGCTGCTAGTAGTCCTTCGAGAGATTAGAGAGGAAAGCGGTGTTGGGTAGGGACGCGAGGTTGGGGAGGTAGCGGCGGCATCGCTTGATATTACCGCACGTGGTCGTCTATGAGGCTACGTAGTTATACGCCTTCTACTAAGGTACGTTTCAGTGCTTGTACCATATATAATAATGGAGGTTACGTCTTTATTCGCACTATATTATTATACGACCGAGAGCCGTTTTCCAACTCGTGCAGCGGCTGGGTCTGGAGCAAAAGTCGGAAGTGCTTCAATATATACGTGCAGCGGCCAAGTTTTGACTGGGGAAACTACGAGATCAGACAGCGCTGCTCTTGATATTAACTATGACACTTGAATACGTACTAAGAAACCGCGCGAGTGAGTTTCCCCTTGAATGAAATAGTTATAAATTTCACGCTGTTGCGAATAGTGTGCGGAGGGTGAGGGGCGAGTGGCGTATTTTTGTGCTTCCGAAACTCCGTGATGCGAGTACTCCGCGCGAGGGAACTTAGGAAACAATTTCCCAACGCTTGCGGTACCGTCGCGTCGCTATCAGTACTTCGTTGACTCCGCTCCGTCACTCCGTCGATTTCGAACACGGTAACGCATGGACCCTGATCTCAACCTTGACCCTGACCCGCTCACCAGAGATGGGTGACTAATTGGTGCACGAAACGAACGAATAAGGAGGCGACATGCCCGTGGGATCGAGGACAAAGAAACTAAGGAGGGAGGGAGGGAGGAGGAGAATAAAGAAGAACAAACAAAGTGATATTCGCGGTACTCTTGGGGGTAATGGCGTGGCGGTTGCAGGGGTGAAACGCGAAGTATTCAGGTAATAAGACGGGGAACTTAATGGCGAGTACTGAGTAGGTAATTAGACGAAGACATCACTAATGGAAACATTAATTAACTCATACCATTAGGAGGGGTAGTCCCATGGAATAACATCTCACCTCGAATAATATCACCCTAGCTCACTTGTAATATTTCATATATCTCACATTCTCCGGATTTACCATACCCCCACTCCCGTTTGATAAGTGCGAGGAAAAAAAATGTAACGAAAATCATTATCTTGTAGGTTCAACGATGCGATGTGAAGTATTACCCCGTGATTATCGAAAGGTGATTAGGTATCGAAGGCAAATGTTTATCGGAGTTCTTGAAATCCTCCGAAATCGATTAACCTGATATTACCGGTGGAGCAGGCGATTTCAATGATCGAATCGTCTTGTGAACTATTGTCGTCGGGTTGATTTGTCAAAAATGCTATAGATCGAAATGACTCGTTGTTAAAACGAACCGAGTACAAAATCCCATGTAGAATTTTTCGACGCCGAGATGATTGCCACGGAATGTTGAATAACTTCCATTCTACTCGTTATACGTTACGTACCTATACAGCGAGGAGAAAGAAGCCGCAGGATTACCCGGGAAAACAAGATAATATATTTATATACGGGAGTGTAAATTGGTAGAAGGAAGAGGCCAATCTAAGAAAATCCGATTACTCGCCTTCGCCAAGATGGAACTCTTCTCTCGCCAGCGTTTTTTTTTTATCTTTTATTCTTTCCCAATTCTTCGCGCAGAAAATTCGCGGTCTACTATACGTATACCCGCCTCATCACCATGACCGTCGTAATAAGATTCAAGGGGGATACACGCTGGCGGAATAAAAACTGAAGGATGGGGCAACGCTATTTATTGAAAATAGAAGTGAAACGCGACGCGACGCGACGCGAAGGGAACGGAGTGCATTTTTGTTTGCCCCTTAAAGACGCGGTGGCACGTGCGTCGAAATTGTATCGTCGAGGTATAGGTATGACGGCTGCCCCGACTGCCCTAAGAGAGTTGCAACTGGAAATCAGTTTCGGTGTCACGTAGATATTCCGCACCACGTACCGTAGACGCCGGCGTCGACCCGCCCGACCTGCCCGACCTGCCTCGTTTCCCGGATTTCCCGTTTCCCCATTTCCTCGTCCCCCTTGTCGACGGTTATACGTCCGCGTCCGCGTCCGCGTCCGCGCCCGCTCGCCTGCACTCGAGATACGATACATATCGACCTCCGCAAAGCCGTTATTCAATTTGTACTCGGGTGTTGTTGATTGTACACCTAATCCCATTATTGTGGACGTCGACAAGCCGAAGGAAGACCGACCCTCCTTCACCTACAAACCCGACCAACCCCCCCCCCCCCCCCCCCCCCGTTCGAACCTCAACTCTTCCTCCCCCTTCCTTTCCTTCCTTTCCTTCCTTTCCTCTTCTTCAACCTCCTTTCCCCGCTGCCGTATACACACATATATATATAGGTATATACACCTTCTCGCCCAGACACAAAGCGTCCAAATTTATTTGTACCCTCACGTCGTACCGTCGTCCCGTCGTTCCGTCATCCCTTTTCTCGCCGTCACAGCCACCCCCACTACTGATCCCGATGTTACTTAAGGTGCCACATTCTCCGATCGAAATTTTGCTACAACCTAGTAGATTTTTATCCCTCCGCGCACGTAGTGGTAATATGACGGACGACAGGTAGTTTGGAAATTGAAAATCTGTGACGCTCGATCGACCCTGTATTCGGTACCGAGCAAATAAACGCAGAGCTGAATTACAATGGTCGTCAACAGTCGAAACTAGCGATATCACCGAAAATTTGTTAATCTACAATATTTATAATGAGATTTGTTGAAAATTCGCTTACGACATTTTTCAAATTTTCCTCTCAACGATCCAACTTGTGTCGCAGTCGCGACTTTGGCACCGTTCCCTTGGATATTGAATTTTTTTCGAAAGTCCAGGATTACTATTTTTCTCATTCTCGAACAACATGGTCGTAAAATTTGCATGTACCTCCTCGGTATGAGAATTACATTATTTTTAAAACAATACCGGTAAGCAATATGCCACGTTTGATTCTTTTATCGGTCGTTTTCCACCTCATCCTTCGGGGATGTCAAATCACGAGTGAAAGTGAAAATACGGGCAGGCTCAAAGAGACTTTTTGTCGGATGCCGGGGATTAAGGGAACGCGACAGCGACGACGTGTATTTATTGAGAAGAAAATCCTGCCAGATAAAAAAGAAGCGAAGCCTTAGAAGGTTGTTTTTCAAGAATTTTCCAACCGCTTTTCCCAGAGTTCGAGGAACGACGATGCAGAGTAGTAACTTGAAACGGAAAGAAACTAGAGTGTGCCCGTACAGAGGAAAAGTCGTAAGAGAAGTACAAGCTCGAAAACTTTTCTATAAGCCGACAGGGGTTCGATAATAATTTTCATCCGTGTGCAATTTTTCCCAAACACGGTGGCCATGGTACAAAAAAAAAAAAAAAGGCAAAACCCAAAATCTCCGCATACATGGCTTCGAAGCTGTAAAACTGCAGAAGAAGCTGTGCAAAAATCAAAATTCAGTTAGACGCTTTTGAAGTTGAAGCTTCGAGCTTCGAGACTCCATTTTTTCTCATCGGAATCCGTCCATTTCCGACAAAGTTACCGTATTTTCACTTTCACTCGTGATCATTTGAACATGGGTCTTTTTTATGGGAAAATTCGAGTGATCCCTTAATTTTTGTGCGCAGTGTAATCGAATAAAATGAAATAGATCTCTGAATTTCTATTCACGTGAGCATTCCTTCCTCGAACTTTGGTCATGACCCTGGTTTTCCAAGGTCGAATACCAGATTCCAATTTCACTTCGTTTGCCTTGATCAGCGGCGACTTCGAGTCGAGGCTGGCGAATATTCTTTTCGTCTTCGTACTTTTTTGTTTCCTCGAGATCCAGTTACCCAGTTACATTGAAACGTTGAGAAATTTTTTCCCGAACTTTTTAAACCGGGTGGGTAAAATCTGTGATAAGGGGGAGAACCTTGCGGCGTTATTCCTTTTATCCTATAGCATAAGTATCGGCGGTGGAGTAACATTTAGCCAAAGCTGGTTCACCAGACCGTAGAGTTGTTCGATAGCTTCGACCGCGAAGGGCGGGTGGCGGCGATTCAATAGAGTTAGGAAGTTGATGCTATTTTCTTATTTCTTCTTTCTTTTTCATTTCGAGAAAGAATCGCTTCCGCAGGTTCAAATCAAATAGTGAACGTTTGCTATTACTTTTGCCGTCCAAGAAAGGCGGTAGTGAGCTGCTAAAGGTAAAGAAACTTCAACTTATTAAGCTACCCGTGCAGGTGTACGCAAAAGTAAGGTAACGAAAATAAAATATAACAAAAAAAAAAAAACGAGTGTGGGGGAGAAAAAAAAAAAATGGAAGAAAGCAAAAGAAAAGAGTGAAAAATAGAAATAGCGGAAGGAGAAAGGAAGTTACTCGTGGCGAGAAAAGAGGAAAGGTTGGTTGGCTGACACTTAATCGTTAACACGGCCGAGCTGCTGTTATTATACTCGGTGGTAGTGCAGCCAACTTTCCGTGTTATAAAATGGAATGGAATAAGAAAATGAAAGCAGGTATAAATTTGTCCCGCAATTGTATAGCGGGCTAGGAGAAGCTTGAATAATACGAGAAAATCTCGCCTCGGTCATTTTTACCGGTGAAAATTTTTCGTAATTTTTCCTTTCTTTAAATTACCTTTCACTGCTTGAATAACCGACGGGTTATAAGAGAATTGCAGAAGGACCACTTCGCACTATTTTTTTGTTCTTTTCCTTTTTTTTTTTCTTTTTCCTTTTAAGTAGCCAACTTGCAGCCTCCGTAAAGAACAGGAAGAGGCACCGCGCACCGCTACGGCGAGTGTGCCTGAAGGTTCATTCGTTACCCCCGCGGAGACGTTTAAATGGTTAATTTTTACACCCACGATTTTTACGCGGTTCTTTACCCCACCTTTTCTACTTTAATGCGAATTTATGCTTCGGAGTTAATTACGCGACACTAATTTTTGCCCAACTTTGTTCAGAACTAAGTACCTGCAGGGGTAACAGTCACCTTTTCCCTTGTCCCTTTTTGTTTTTTGTTTTTTCAGTTTTTTCAGTTTTTTTTTTTTTTTTCTTCTCTTTTGTTCACCTCTTTTTTTTTACGTGGTTCTCGACTTGATGTAATTTAAAGATTTTCAAAGGACCCCAGCCTCCCCTAATTGCTCGGTCCTGCCACTGATTGCTACTTCGTTTATCATCGGAATTCCTGTTGGACAATTAATTCGGTTCACCCAGACCTCTGTCGTGGTGATATCATTCCCTCTGCGCTCTTCTGAATTTTCGGTATGAATTTGAAGAAAATTGTTTTTTAGTTTCCCTTTTTATTCATTTTAGCTTTTCTACACGTCAGGGATCGCGTCTGGGTAAATATACACGAGGTAGGTACTTGCACTCGTGTCAGACAAACCCAAGGAAGATGTGAAACAATCGCGACTATACTTGGCGGAAATCCCGAGCGTTCGAATACGAGTATACTGCAGAAACTAATTACTAATCGCATCGTACCCACTCAACTCTAATTGAAAAACTTATTCGAGAATTAATATTTATTCGAGTTTCTAATTGAGAATTAACTCTTAGCACTTGAAGTACAGCCTCTGTCGCTTTCCGTTGTTGCTGGAAAGCCGAAAATGATCGTTTCCTTCCTTCCCCCCCTTCCCCCTTCCTTCCTTTCTTCCTTCCTCAAGTTGTAATTTATGGGTACGCGAGTAGATGAAACCGGAATATTATTTCGTGGATGAAATCGTTTTTCAATTATAACCGGAGAGTACGAACCTCGTATTATAATAATAGGAAACAATTCACCGGGATCGCGGCACGTGCATAACCGTTGGCCATCCATTTTTTAAAGGGCGACCTGGAGCTCCTCGGTTTTTTTTTTTTTTTTCCTTCTTTCGGGGAGCAGCTAAAAAGGGATCCCAAAGAGGATGAGCGGATGAGGGTAGGTATTGACGATGCGGAGGGTACGCGTAGTACCCGGTTCGGATGGCGGGGAGGGGCGGGGGGAAGAGCCCCGCCCGGGGGAGAGAAGGGCAAAGAGTAGCGATGATACGTGCGCGGAATAGCCCCGGTGGTTTTCAACTCCTCGGAGATTTCGTTCCCCGGGTTTTGGTGTAGGTCCTAGACGCCGAGGTGACTCTCTCCCGTCTCCTTTGAGAGGAAAAATAAAAGGAAAATGGCAACGGAGACGGAGCAGCGAATGAGGGGAGGCAAGAAAGGGGCGGTTACCCTCGAGGCAACAATCTTAAAATATCACCCACCGGTGCCCCGGCGCATGAGTTATCGCGGTATTTAATCATCCCCAATAAGCTCCATTCTTCCCCCTCCGTTTCTCCCTCTTAACCCCTACTCTACTCTCCTGCACTCCTTTACTTTTTTTCATTTTATTTTTTTTCTCCTTTCATTCCCGGCTCTCGCCTCATCTTCCGACGGCGCTTCGTCCCCTTACGTTATAACCACCCCCTTCCATTTTTCACCGTTCTTTCTCTCTTGCCTCGGAAGCCAGCGGCGATATGGATACCGAATTCATCGCGTATACGCTAGAAAACCCCGCAAAACACTCGATCATTAACGCTAACACCGTGCGAATCGCTAATTGCCAATCCTCAATTTTTCAAGTGCCTACAGCTGCATCACTTCGGTGAAGGGCATTCATTCGCACACGCTGTAAGCGAAAGGAAAATAGGAATACATTTTTTAGCAAATTTTCTCTTACCGTAACGCTGTACGAATCACAATTTCGGAGGCAACAGGGCTATAATAACGGAGCTCGCGATGGTCGGTTTCGGGGTCAAAGCGCGAGCTAGCTACGCGGTTCAAAGTGAGCACCCACGCAGTAACTGAAACGAATAGGATTAGAGAGTGGATAATATAAAATTAATAACAGCCGCGGACGGGGCTTCAAAAGTTTGGGATATATGAGACGACGGAGGATACAGCGGTTTTCGTACCACCCGCGCGGCCGTTCCAGCCTCAACGCCCCGCAGCACGCTTGTAACCCTATTAAACCCATTCGACGGGCTATTAACGGGGCGGTATATAGCTACGCGATTAAGTAATCAATTATTAATTTAACCTCCTCTCAATCTCGCCGAACGTAATTACCCTCATCGTATATGGCTGGGGTGTCTATGTCATCGTTGTTAGGACGGGGGTGTTACTCGCAGAAACGCCATGACAAAAATTTTACGAAACTGGAGACCATGGAGATTGGTAAATGCTGCCTTCGTCCGGGAATCCATATTCTTCGTTACTCGCAGTAAAGAAATTTATTCACCCATAATTCAATCCTGATCCTCACCGTGCTCGCGACCTTGGTGCGAGGCGAGGTGGGGGTATCGACTCTGGTACAGGTAAGTACGTGTCGCCGTATAAGTCTCTACGTTTAAACGCGGCGTAAACTACGTCAACTGAATAACTGTAACGCTATAACGTCTATTTTCGCCGGTTATATAACACAGGTGATTGTATGTATACCCACACGTAATGGGTGAGATTAACGAGATTGTCGTACGCCGGGTATTGTCACCAAGAATTCCTACTCCTGTATCACGTTATGTAGGATTTATTTGGGGAGGCGAGATTATGGAAGAAAATTTTTCAGCAATATCGCACGCTACTCGCAAAGCGCGTCCGTAACCCTCGACGATAATCGAGCAAATCATGCGGTTGCGTCTATCCGTTGTGAAACAAGTGTTACGGGTACGAGTGCGGTTCGCGATCTTTTATTCGATTGGAAATTTATTCCGGCATTCCGTAATCAACTGCGAGTTTGTCTCGTTTCTTTTTCCGCATCTCTTGCGGGTCGTGACTTTTTAAATAAGAATTTCAAGCTAGTTTGTTCGGACTCTGTAAGTGAGACGATTCGCGATTCTCATCGTGGATTACCCGTCACAGTTTCTCCTCATGGACGACGAACAAGGTTCAATGAATAATTAAAAGACGGAGATAACGTTCGACGTAAGCTTCACGGTAAAGTTGTATATCGGAGTCGAGGCGGAGCTTTTCTACATTCGTTCCCGTGTGTGATTATCTGCACGGGGAAATGTGACGACAAAGCTACATCATACGGTTATACGGTACCGCGTAAGTGAAGTATGAACCCGCGCGCCCTTTACATATCGCGGGAGTTTCATAGCCTAAAGCTGCCGCATAGGTATCCCTAAAGTAATATTCCCAGCCAACCTTTACCTTCTACATATGACCTTGGTATACGGAACACCGGGGGTAACCCTTAGGATGGCTGAACTAAAACCACCGAGGGTGCCACTGAACTTACTTTACGTTGCAATTTCGACGCTGTTCAACTTCGTAATATGTTACGAGATAATTTAGGGACATTGTCGCCTCGCTATGGTGTACGGTATGTATATTAAATATACATATGTATGTATAATGTACATACGGTAGGTGAAGTCGGTGTATAATACAGAAAACTCCTGAGGGAGGGACTTTCACGCTTCGCGAGTGGGAAGCTTTTCTTTCTTTCTTTCTTTTTTTTTTTTTGTTTTTTGTTTTTTTTTTTTTCAATTTTCTATAACACGGCACCAGATTTTTATCTTTCAGCATCTTGATCACGTCTGCGGAGCTGTGGGTATTAGGTATACGGCATACCTTGAATTTTTATAACCGATACTCGTCCGCGAACTAGTATGCGTGTAGTTCAAAGTCGGTGGGTCGCGGTATGATAATGTTCGTACCATAGCAGAGCATATAGCTGAATGGTCAGAAGTTGAATCGGAAACGGCGAAAGAGTTTTCAATTTATATCAACCGTGTCAATATTACGCTTTTAACGAGTTCAACGTCTTAAATGAACTGGTATAGTCCAGCATTACCAGGTAAAAATTATTTACGAGAATAAGCTATCTCGACGAACAAGAATCAATGGTCCGTCAAGTATACCTACGTTTGTACGATCGATCGAAAAACTTGGATCACGCATTGATTTAGAATCGATTGATGTGGATGTCTCAATTTTGCCTACGTCAATTTTTGAAGATCAATCAATTTTGCATTCCTCCCTCGCTCGATCTGTGGCACTCGCACGATGTTTCTAAGGCGCGTTCGTATATTCGACAGATTTACGTACAGAGTTTCGGACCAGTCATGGTTGCCGTCTCATTCTTTACATCCGGAGCACTCGTCGGAATCATATTTACGCGTACAACCGAACTGCAACCGTTGCCCAAATTTTTGGTCCCTTTTTGTTGAGAGAAAATCGGAGCACGCACGCATATATGTACGTACATTAGTTGTTTAGAATCTCTGACTCCCTTCGGCACCTTCATTATCTTATATCATCATCAGCGTACGCAGACGTACGTTAGTTCGATTTTTTTCCTCCCAAGTTTTCAGCGGAAAAGTATTTTGTTCACGTTTATTTTTCGTACTCCTTTTTCGTTCGCTTTTCATGTGCGAAACTGTTATCCATATATGATTCCAGGATAATTCGACACGCCGTTTATTGTTCGTGTAATATGCATGTGGATAATATTTTTGTATATCACAGTTGGTGTATAAAATGCTGCAGCTTCAATTTGCTCGCAATCCTCCAAGGGCGATACACCCCAAACCCTCGTGCATAACGTTAATTTCGGTATAATCGAATCACACGGAATCCGGCATTTTTTAATCCCTTATCTCGTGGAGAGATGCAAGAACAAAAAAAAAAATAAATAAAAAAACATAAATGATAAAATAAAAAAATAAAAAATTACGCGAGCGAATGTAAACCGAAATAACGTGTAAGCGGATTTGATTTCAAATTCCCTTTGCAACAATCACCTACGGGCAACACCCGAGGAATCCTTTTTTTTTTTTTTTTCACTTTTTTTATTCAAAATTACTGCTACCGCAGAGCAAGGAAACATTTACACATATTTCGTTGCTATAGTACTACAACGGTCATAATTTTTTAGAACATACGTACAAAATCATTTCAAAAATTTTACGGTATCACGAATTTTGATTCTTCAGGACGATCATAGCCCGTGATCGATTTCAAGTGATTGCCACAGTAACGACTATCTTGTATAGTAGATGTTAGACACGGTATTCCATTAAGGAAACGAAAGAAAAATTAACGTCGATTATTTCCGGGCGTTTTCAGATCGACTGCTCATATCATCGGCCATAATAATCGGCGAATGAATGAAAAACAGTGAAAATCGACACCCGGTCGAGTTTACAATGGAACGTTCCATTCGGAGATGATGCGGGACGAGAAGAATACGATATAGGTATACGTTCGAGGATGCGGGTATCACACGTACGAATGTAACGTTGAGAGATGGAAACATGATACTGTTGTAACGGTTGATCGGCGTTGGGACGTATGTACGTACATATAGGTATACCATGTACCATGTACCCTGTAGCGTAGATATCGCACAGGTGTATACCTTTACACAGGGTGAAGCGAATACTCCTGTCACCTCTTGCGCGTGGACCGTCGACGACGCCTATGTACGTACATAAAACAGTAGTTGTGATTTTGGCGGCAGGGAATTGCAGCGGGGAGGCGCCTGTATACGCAAAGGGATGAGAGCGAAGGGAAGGGAGGAGGGTAGGGCAGAAAAGGGGAGAGGACCCTTCTCGGATTTCAAGGAAGATATTATCGCCCTGTACGAATATATAACCGCCGCGTACATGTAGCAAATTGTTGGACTTATGCTTTTCGAATGAGCGCCGCGACTGCTGCCGTTGTACTCGTTGACTGTAGTGGATGATAACGGAGGGACTATATTTGCATTTAAATACAGTGCCTCGTGTCTCCCGAGAGTGAGTTTCATATTTATACACCACGAGCAATGAAACGAAGGAATATAAAAATTAAAGTGCTATCGGACCGTGCAGGCCGGTGTACGGTTTGGATTAACCGAGCGAAGTAAGATATACCCTGTTGCGCTTTGATATTTATAATGCGATTGCAATTTTATGATGCATTCGTACGATGCATAATTTAAGGCTAATCAAACCACTTTGCGTATGCAAATAACTCTCGACGCATCTCGTAATGCACGTGAAATGAAGCGGCGAATTGTCAAGCCCGATGACCTCTTCTTTTTGACCGGCGATTCTTAAATTGCCAAATATTTTCTACACGTGGAGTGAGATATTTTCGGAAGGCCGAAGAACAAAGTTCCAAAAATTTTCTTGCTAAAAGTAAGGGTGAAATTCTTGAGAGGCGAAATACACGTGTGAATTATTTCTGCTCATATAGGAACGAATGAAGAACACCCCCTGTATGAAATTGGAGAGATGAAGATCGGATATTTGATTGTGTATACATATAATATTATATATACTCTATCGACTGCCAACTTCTCTAGCTTTCGGCCGATTCGTTTCAAATCATATTCATAACTCAAATGAACCAAATATGTATATCAGACGAGTTGTAACGTCGTCGGTAAAAGTTTTATTATCCTGTTTGCTCTTCGATATCATTGTTCGAGATATCGATGCAATCTTGAAATCTATACACGGACTTTTTCGAGATTTTCCTTATAAATAATCTGTAGATTTTTATTACGGTACCTACGTAAAATTTTTACGACTACTATTTACATATATCTTTACTATCGGTATGAAGAATTGCTCGAAAATTATCCGATGTTTGACGAAATAAATGGATTATGTACGTGACGTATGAACCGCAGAATAAATAGAACGATCGAAGAAATATTCATACCTTTCCAAGTAATGTTGCCCCCGTTCAGAAAAAAATAAAAAAAAAAATAAACAAATAAATAAGGAGAAATAAATTCAGCTAGCTGTGTTATAATAATCAGCTCTGTTGAGGCCTGGAAAATATTGCGAGGAGTTGGATGCGAGAGCTAAGATCGCGTGAAGGGGCCACCGCGCTTATTATAGTGCCGAGAGGGTCCTCCGAATCATTGATTTCTTCAGGGCTCTAGGCATTACTTGAACCGTTAAATACTCGAAAGATTTTCCAGTGCGTTTAACGCCCCCCCTCCTAACGTAATCGGGAAGATAAGAACTTCTCTGGCACCCAACCTGGCGGTACCCGCTGCTGTTGCTGCTGCTCCGGATGAGCAGCTCCTCCGGAATTCTACGGTTAAGATTACGCCCGTCGAGTCCGTTCTTTATGGTAATTTTTAATTTACTTTTCATCGTGATCCAAGTAGCCGGTTACCTTACCCCCTACCTAACCCCCAGTAACCGTGCCACTTTTTATTTTCAGTTGCTCTCTCAACGAAAGAAAACAAATAAAGGAAAAGAAGACTTTGTTCTCGCTGCTCGAGGGCGCGGTCGAAAAGTTTAAGGACACGACGATCGCTGCGACGATTAGCTCGGGAGAATTAAAAATTAGGATCGCAATTTATCGAACCAATGTAGACCGCGGTTGGGTCGACTCGTTCTGTAGAAAAATACAGAATAAACGATGGAAGGAGAAAAAGATGAGAGAAAAATAAAATGTATCAGCGAGGAAGAAGAGAGGGTGTGGGAGGAGGCTATAGAAAATACGGCGTCGTTTTTACGCCCTCAAATTCACTAAGCTATAGAGCGAAACCCTCGGCACTATACCACGACACATATAAGAATCGTTTCCAGAGAGAATATACGGTAGCTACGCACAAAAGCTCCGGTGCTAATAAATAACCGCAAATCTGAACCGGAATTCGCGGACCTCGAATCCTCAATATCACGTCTCTCTATTATAACGATAAAGGGATGTTTTTTCTATCCCCTGGAACGTTGGACTCACTCCTAGTTCTATGAAGTGAAAGTCTAACGCCGGAACCCTTTCGTATGGAACGGTCGTTTCGGCCATATTAGTGAAATAAAAGAAAGAAGAAGAAAAAAGGAGAGAAAATAAAAACGAAACACGGCGAAACGTAGGTAGTTCAATTACTTGTACAAAAATCCCCGCCTGTAGCGCGCCTTTATTTTTCCCTTCCGAAAATGTCTAATGCGAATTTTTATTTCGATGGGTTTCCACCCGGTACCGCCGGGGAGCTAGGAAAGAGGGAAGTTATTCCGCAGGAACTGTCTCGGGGGCCTCCACCCCCGTTACGATGGTAGGAATAGGGGGAGGTAGCGTTGTACGAGCAGAGGGCAAATTCGTACTCTTCAAAAGCGAAATTGCCTTCGTCAGATATATATCAGTTGGGGTGTAACGGATAAGTAACGGTTCGAATTTAAGAAACAGCACGTTTCCTCGTGAGTAACGAATACTTTTATTATACCCTTACAACAATTGGAACAAATCCTACGGGATAAGATTATGGGAATATACCGATCGATATACATTTATATAGGTGTGTGTATGTACGAGGCATTTCAACCACCGTCGTTCACCGTTTGTATTTAATTTTTTTCAACTTTTCCAAGTGTCGTGGATCTCGGTGAAAAATAAAGCGTTCTTCATTTTCTTCAACTCTTGTCGACGGAATAAAGAGCTCGAATATTTTTTTTTTTCCCCGCTCAATCGCATCCAAAACTTCAATTCTTGGGTCTCGTCCAATAAGCGACGCGAGTAAGTGAATTCGCCGATTGCTTCTCGAAATTTCGATCTATTTCGGATGACAAAAAAACTTTCCTCGAAACGTTGAGAAAAAAAAAAGGATACTTTTTAATTTGCCTTCGGAAAATCATGACCGATGGGATAAAATGAAAAAAAGAAAAAAACTCATCAATCATTGGCAATAGAGAGAGGTTGCACGGATGTAAGTCGTACATAAAGTGTAATCGGTCCGAGGAAAACTTGAACGAAAAATAGAGGTAATGAAAATACCAATAAATGAATAATATCAAGGACGGCCAGTTAGTCGCTCGGGGAGTGGAGAAGACCGTAAAATTGTTTAATTATATATCAGAGGATAATATAAAGCTTATCGTTTCGCTCAAGTGTAAGAGCTCACGACGTTTCGAAAGGTGAAATAATTTGTCTGCGCGGGTTTTGGGGGAACGGCAGTCGGGTGTTTGAGCTACGGGTGTTTCCTAAGGTTCGTTGTTTGCCGTACGGCGTACACACGTGTGTACTCGCGTCCGTGTACCATAGAGCCAATATAAGAAGGAAACCGATATCCATCCGGCATTAATAGGTTAGTCCTTTAGTCTTAATATGGTGGCTGAAGTACCGCAATAAAGTGTGCAGCGGCAGCGACTCCGTTTAACGGTCGGTTATTGTGAACGTCGACCAACGGCTACCCCCACCCCCTTAGGGGAGACTACTCAACGGGGCCCGTTTATCGCTGGAAGAGTGGTTCCCGGGGGTCGACCTCGCGGATCCACGTATAGAGCCCGTGCTTTAATAACTTTATTAATATCCGCCGTCCCCCTCCCCCTCCCCCTCTCCCCCCTCCCACCAGACGGGCCCCCGGCTCTGGTTTACCGGTGCAAAACCACCCTTCCCCCCCACATCTCGGATGGCGGATACCCTCGAGGAGAGAACGACACCGAGAATATTACCGGTAAATAGGTGCCACGTTATACAACAAGCGCGACGAGGGTTAGGTCTAGGGGTATGCTTAAAGGCTCGATCAAATGCTTCCGTATACGTACACGTAGCGATATAGGGAGTTTCTCCGCGCGATCCGCCGTTAACGTACATATATGCGAAACTTACACCTGACATTCCCCTTGTACAAACCAAGTTGAAGGGAGTTCCTTCGGGCTTGTTTGTACTTTGAGTAAGTGTACCTCACCTCGTGTATATGCATACGTTATTCGACGTTGCGAGGATAGGAGGAGGCCGCCGAGACCGAATGTTGGAATAAATTCTTTCCACTTACCTGTAACAGAGGAAAAAAAAGAAACATACGTTGAGACGGGTTTTAGAACAGTTTTTATCCGTATTTTGCGCTTGTTACGGCCCTCAATTTTCAGACTACGGTACAGCCCGGTAAAAACTATAGCAAAGTTAACCCGATCCATGCATACGAGGTGGTTCCGGAGATGAAAATTCATCTGCGGGAATTCCCTTTGAACCGTCAGTCGTCAACACCATCCCCGTAGATCTCTCTCGCATATCCCGCCACCTATTTCTCTCCTCCGTCCTCCTCGATCTCACTTCCTCTCTCTCTCTCACACACACACTCTCCCTCTCTATTATTCGTGTATCTGCAATAGCCTGAAACCACATTGCAAGGGCTTCAAAGAAGGGACGTGTAAATACAGCGGGGGTGCGAGATATCGAGTCACACTTGCGAACGATATCGATGTATATACCCGTCAAATGCACGAAGCAAATCGGATCCATCGTTTCTAGACATTTTTTTTTTTTGCTTTTTCGACAGGGTTATCGTGCGACTGAACAAGAATCATTTTCAATACTGTAAAATTCGAGTCGACAACTAGGTGTACGGTGTCCATGCCCGGTACGCTAGTTGACATTTTTTTTCTCCTCCGTTCTTCCTTGCCATCAACTCTTGCATTCGGTTTTCGCATTCACAGTCGCGATCGAATAGGAAAAATTTCTCAATTCAGTTTTGTACGGGTTGTACCTACCCTCCGTATATTCTGTCGAGCGAAGTAGGTACAACAGGTCTTACACATTCCGCGATTCGGGTTATCGTCGTCGTTACGAATTCTCATTACATTACTCGCATCGTATCAATTTTATTTTCCCTTTTGTCGCGAGTCGCGAAAACCCTTGCAACTCTTTTTTGTCATCGATCTTTGCCGTTTTTTTTTTCTCTCTCTCTCTCTCTCTCTCTCTCTCTACGGCACCCTTCTTTGCGCACGAAAATTCGATAAAAAAAGCTATAGGTGACAAGCTGGAGAGAATCTTCCACCTGATTATGGGTATGAGAGGACTGGGAATCTGAAACGTGGATCGTTCCTCCTTATCCACTGCACGACGGAAAATAAAATTTATGCGTCCCTTGATTGAATTATCATATATAGCGTGTGTGTATCGATGTATTCTGGCACGCTTCTAAAGATGAAAAAAAAAAAAAAATATATATATATATATTTTATATGTATGTAGTATACAAGTACATAGATTTGGGAGGTAAAGATGAAATTCGTCAAGTTTGGTGAGGTAAGTCGGAAGTAATGAAATCATACGCGAGAATATACACATCGGAACGCACCCCGTTATACACGTTCCAATCGAGACAGCTCGCTGAGGCAACCTGTACAAAATACATCCAATATTCAAGTTTCAATTTCAATAGCGTAATTGAAATCAGTTCTTCAATTTCTTTGAGAATCCGTGACTCTGAATAGTCTCTCGATAATCGATGAAGCGTTATGAGAAGCTCTACTTTCCACGATAATTTTCATTTTTCGATTTCTTCATATTCTCTCTTCGGTAAAAGCAAACAGAAAAATCGGCATACATATTTTCAGTATATTTGCATACTAATGCGTTTCTCTAATGAAATCACTTGGAATATACTAATTATGAGAGGAATACTTTCAGATTAGAGGAATTTCACCTAAAATTGAGAGGATATATACTAGCCTCCTGTTTCGGAGGAAAATATACCAATAATAATTGAAGATTAGTATGCCGGTTTTTCAGTGCAGCCTGAGTTTTCATCTTCTATATTTCTATCCTTCCCATAGCTCTGATTTTTCTTCATTTTATAACCGGAGAAAAAATTGACAAAAATAGAAAAAAAAACAAAAAACAAAAAAAATTTCCGTGCAGGCGCACAAATGTTATTACATTTGAATGATTGATAATATAAAAGTCGTGGATAAGAAATAATCATCCGGAGGGAAAAAAGAAGATTTTCGTGGGATGTAAAGGTCGAATTCAATAAACGATAGCTACCGACCCGCCTTCCAGTCAGCGAACAATACAAGCGGGCATGTTTTATACGTGTTCGGTTTCGGGTATTCGCAAAAAAGCTCAGTTGCCTGCATTGCAACCCCCTGGACTCCCCCCTCCCCCCCTGGCACAGGAAGTACGTAACAAAAGAACAAGGGAAGGCAGCCCACAATGAATAATGGATAGGCGAAATATGCTGAATCTCAAACTGTATAACCCTCTCCCTTTTCCCTCTTCTCTTCTTCCGTCTCCTTCCTCCCCCCTTCTTGAATGTGAACCCTACAAAAACGCTCCACAGGGCACGACAAAAAGCCACTCATCGATCCCCCTGACTTATACGATGGCAACAAAAAATGAAGGAAAATTGGGGGGAAAAAAAAAATGAATAAGAATAAATGAAAAGTATATAAACACCGATTCGCCATGAACTCAGCCCGTCGTACAATATCGTATTCAAACCGTCAACCTTACAGACGTTCATACGTTTTTTTCATATCGTCCGAATCGCGCGGTGTTTGAAATAGGCACAACTCGAAGAAAAAATCCCTGAGATTGACGTATTTGAAATCTGCAAACTTATATAGTGCGTGTATTATGAGGATAAAGAGAAAAGGATTGCCGTCGCTTTACAAACGCGAGTTGTCGGAGACTGTCTGCCCCCCTCTCGGGATGAATGTGAAAGGCGGCGCGCTGCATTTAAAAAAGTTCGAAACCTGCAGCATAGAATTCGTTGGCAATACGCCTACCCGTTATATCAAATGCTCTTACCGCGTAGAATCGAAATGAAATCGGAGTGCCAACTAACCGCTATACGCTTGCAAATGTACAACTACGTACACATCTGGATTATACGCCGACCGCAAGCTTTCATCAATTTCTCAATCGACTAACGAAGCGACGGAACCGACTACCGCCTGCACCGCCGCTATCGTCGTGAACCTAGTTGAAAATCAGTCCGTATTCGCCCCGCGAATTACATGCGGACAAGTCGATGATAGTTACGAATGTTTAATTGTGTTCGTTATTCCTGATACTCCTTCGAGCATAACGCGGATGGAATCGAATTGGCAAAATCGTAGAATACTCGATTTTTCTCAATCCAACCACGTTCCGATTCAATCGACTGACGATTCGTCGACGTACGAAGTAAAAAATCCGAACAACGCGGTCGACTCGGCAATTTTATTTCGTCGCATACGAGCGTTCTCGCGAACGCTCTTCGATCATTTTTACGTCACTGCCAAAAATTACAAAGGAATCCGATGGTTTTCCCAAATTCGGGATTCACGTGGGATTGTCTAAGGTTTCTGTGGAATCGGAATGCAATGTTACACGGACGAGCGTTCGGGGGTTTGTAAGATATGAAAGTTCGTTGCGTTATCGAGAGTTGGTGATTTTTATCATAGATCCGTTGCGACAGTCTCCTATGTTCGAGTAATCCTGAATGTGGAAATCGTCCACTCGTTGGGTAAAAAATGCGAGAAGAAAAACGTTCCGCAGTTGTACCGACGAATGTTATAATCTTGATGAGCTTGTCGGTGTGAAAAACAAATAAATCAACAGAAGGACGAAAAAAGGCAAGGGAAAAAGAAACAGCGAAAAGGAAGGAGAGGAGAAAAATAAATTCCATACATTTGCATACGAGATGAAGCGGAGGAATGGGAAGTTAAAAGTAAGAAGCGAGAAAAGTTAACATTGGTAGACGCGCGCGGCGTGATGCCGGTGAAAACTCATTCGGAACTTTAACCAGTAATATCAGCACCGCGAAGTTAGGCAAAGTGGTACAAGCTCTGTTATTAAGCGTGCGTTACATGGAGAGAGGTCGGTTCCGGAGTGCTTTGTAAAACAATAATAACAATAACAATAACAATAACAATCACAGTGACAATAAATATGAACGGACGCCGGATCGGGGTGGTGAGTTAACAGGTGATTGAAAAAAATTCTTGCGGAGGGACGGACGTGATATCAGTTGCAGCGACTAATGTTATTCATGCGGATTAGAACGTATGTTTTGCGAATGAGGGACCGTCGGTTATATATCTATATTAACAATGCAGAAAGATACCGAGGAGGCGGGCAGCCAACTTGAGCGTCCATTTATCTTCCACGCCACTTCGGAGAGCTAAGCAGATAAAACACACTCGTATTTCTCTTGTCCCCCCATGCGCCATGGGAGAAAGACTTTCTCTGCGCCACGGTGAAACGGTGGCTCCTGCCGCCCTCCCTCCTCCTCCTCCTCCTCCACCTCCCCCTCCTCCTCTATCTCTCTCTTTATCTTTCTCTCTCTGTATCAAATGAGAATCAAGAGCGCATCAAAAGACGCATATCCAGAGGCCATTTGAATCTCGTTAATAATGAACCATTTTACACACCGGGTTCACCTCGCTCGTGCAGATCTCACGGAACTCGGTGTACATATTTTTATTTTTTCTTCAGATATCAAGTCGTTCGTTGAGTCACGTAACAATTTTAATATCTCAACGGGAACATCGAGCCACCCTCGGACCTTCCTACGGGACAACAGCATGTTATTTGGATTGTAAATTTTTGACAGCTTATAGGCATCGCTGCCGATGACGAGTAGCGGAAGGGAATTAATAGAGCGAAGGAGAGAAATTACAGGGAACTCGATCGAGGTATAACGCTACACGCGCACACCCGTACAACGGCATACTTCACCGCGTAGGCAGGTTTGTTTTGTTCGCCAACAACTAGGTAATTATAGCCTCCTCCGTTAGCGAACACTTCTGATACCCAGCCAACTGCCGGGGGTGGGTGTGGGTGACTGGTGGTGGTAGGTGGTAGGTAGTAGGTGGTAGGTGGATGCGAAGCAACAACTTACACCTTACGGTACTTGTAGTCTAGGGTGCCTACGGTGATGGTGTGTGCGTCCGTGTAATTGTGTACATTTCGCACGCACACATGGATATAACACGTGAGGACTTTAGGTGCGATGCGTACGTGCTCTACTCTCGTTGTTAGTCTTGTGCACATACGCACCTCTGTTGCAATACCGCGTATACCTACGTGGGTGAAGTTTACGAGGATCAAAGGGTAAGGTCTGTTTGCTTTAAGCTCCGTACGACAACGTCGTCATCATCCCGAGGGATTACGTCGACGTCACGAATACGTCGAATGGAATCATTGTCAGAAGCTACCAGACGGGACGTGAACGCCAGGAAACGACGTAATTCATTGAAAAATTTCATGCTAACTGCGATCGAAAAAATACTAACACTTTAAGCATAGGTGACGAGTTTGTCGTTCCATCTAAACCTAGGGGATGTTCTATCGCCTGTTAGATCACCCAGTTTTATTTTCCTGTTTTTTTTTTTTTTTTTCACACGAAGCGACTCGGCGGACGTATGCATCGGAAGATACGTTTCGCAATCCTCACCTCGATACGTTATATTGTTGCGGAGTGGAAGCTGGAGGGTTAAATAAACATTTGCCGACTGACAGACTCGACTGAAGAGCGAGGAAATCAGGGGAGTCGAAATGTCAATCAGTGTCACGAGCTGAGCTTTCATTCGGTAAAGCGATAAAGAATTTTCTCGCCCGCTTACCGAATTCTCGCCAAAACGATCGTTGTGATGAAAGAAAAAGGGTAAAGAGAGGGGGGAGAGAGAGGGGGAGAGAGAGAGAGAGAGAATAAGAATTCCGCGTTATTTTTATCGGCCGGTATACAAACCCGCAATAATTTGTGACGCTAACACCGGAGGTAAAGTTCAAAGTTTAAGTTAAAGTTATAAGGGTTGGCGACCGTTGAAAACTAAAATTATTCAATTAGCTTAAAATCCCAGCAGCTCTCGGGTAAAAGCGTGGGCCGCTCATTAAGACCGGCTAAGAGGATTCCCTAAGCCGGGGAGCTGGCGACCCTGAGAAAACCAACGACCTCTTGTATAAACCCGGCAGCACCTGCACCCACCACCCCGCACAGAGAGCACGGTAGCCTTCCGCCAACTTCTCCCCTCCGTTAGTTCCTCTCTACGGAATCCCACCGACCAGCCATCGGGATTCCTTATGTAAGTGGTTATCACAATAGATGCAAATGCAACGGCAGATAAGAACCACGCCGAGCTTTTCTGAGCTAAGCTTTCGCAACCCCCCCAATTCCCAACCCCCGACCTCTCGGAGCGGCAACCTCCTACACCTAGAATTCCCCCTACCCCCTACCCCCCCCCCCCCCTCCCGCCGATACTCCGCCGACTGCCAGAACCTGCAGACCGTTATCGCAAACTTTTAGGAGGGCGTTAAAGTTTATTAGCTATACCACTTAGTGATAGGGCATCGCCACAATTTCACGAACAATCCCCCCCCCCCTCCCCGCCACTCCTTCTCCGTCTAGGAGGTAAATTTTAACTTTAAGTGTACAGTTTTTCAATTCATAACTTCGAACACTTTGTTTCACACTTGTTAGTAACACACGTGTCGCGTTATTACCAGATGAGAACTTGCGGATACATAGATTCTATGCAATACGCTTATTCAGCTTTCGAGACTCCCGTCACTTTTGGCTGTCGATTAACGGCGATTTAAACATTTGAACGATTTGTAAAATGTTGATTTCTTTCTTTTTTTTTTCAAATAAAATACAGCAAAATTTCGCATTTCGCTTTTGATAAAAGCAGTTTCATTTTTATCTCGTAAGTGAAAGGTTACGAAAATGAACCAGCAAAGTGTCCAGCGGGTGTGATTCGAGTTTGCAGTAACTCGATGCGATTGACATCCACCATTGGGTTGGTTTTGTCGAGTGGAGTGGAGTGGAGTGGAGTGGAGTGGGCAACAAGAGACATTAGCATAATGTGTATCCCCGACCATTTGTCGCAGTTGGAATGAATAAAAATTCATAAAGAGGTTTGGTTTGCATTATTCAGGGTAACATACGGGCACGTATGTATGCACGGGTGGTACGTGGGTACCTGAAATGTATTACACATATACATAACTCCATACACGTATTTGCATGTTAAACGCGAAAGTGAAGGTGAACCGCGACGCATGGAGAGAAGCGGAGAAGAGAATCATTATAATTTCGGATGGTTTTGTATTCGCGTGCATGCTCAGCTCCGCGAAGTTTGTCTCCTATTTCCTACGTGACTTTATTATATAGATCCCCCTCTCTCTATCTCTCTCTCTCTTCGAACGACGACGACGACGACGACGACGAAGGCGATGCGAGTCGCAATAATTTTATCGTCGCTGTACACGCGGTTACGTTGACATTGCGGTGCGTCGTAATCACACACCTCTCTTCGCACGTAGTTGGATGCCACGTGGTAATTAATCCTCGATTCTCCATGGGGATGGGGATCGGAAGAACGGGAGGCGTGTAATTTGAAGTGATTCGTTTGCCCGGAAATCGTTTGAACAGACGAAATTTCGACTTTCGAATTCGTATCATGCGCGAACATACCTACGGCGATACAGGTTTGCGCGAATAACGTGAAAACGGATTCTGTGCAGACGTCAGATGATTGTTCAACGTGTATTTAGTTTGCGGTATTAGGACACTGAGTTACTATAGACGCCCGAATAGGGGGTGACCTCAAACGACACTTTGTACGTGTTTGAATGTACGTAGATAAATGTTGTTATACGTGTGTGTATATATATATATGCAAATTAACCGAGTCGGGTTCGTTTGCACAGAATCCGTTTTCGCTGCATTTGTGCAGGCGATCCCGCCCATCTAGTTCTGTGCAGACGTATGTACCTATCACGAACTTTCGTCCTCACAGACGATCCCTGGGCAGAAAATCTCTGCAGAGACGAATCCTGTGCACAAGATTTCTGTGCAAACGAACCACACCCGTGTAATCCAGGAGATTAATATTCTACCCTCTCAGTCCTCATCTAATTAGAAATGTTTGTTCAAATTTCCATTTTTCTAGAAAAAGATTTTTCAGAGAAGCAAACAAAACGAAAAATAAAAAAAAAAAAGAGAAAAAGATTCATCATAGACGTCCATTGAAAATTGCAGAAACTGTTGCAAATTAGACCGCTGATTGGAGTCCAGGGGGGGGATGGGGGGGAGTGACGGTTGACTGTCGAAGGGACGAATAAAATCAAGTGACAGGCAACACCTCGAGGGAGGAACGGGCAGGGAATACATGGGATCGGTTGGGGTTGTAAGCACAGAGTTCGCAGGAGGGAAACATCGTATTTCTCGAGCAGTTTCGTCGAGAACACCGGTGAAAAGAGAAAGCTCGAAAGTAACATTTTGACAGGGTCATTTGTCAGCGAGAAGTCGAGGTTATTAGGTTCACTTGTGCAGAACAGCAGTTGGAATAAGATACGTCGTCGGACTATAGGAAATCATCTCGGGACGACCCGAATATCTTTCGTCCCTAGTTTCACCCCCTCGACCCAAACGACCGTCGTCGAGACGTCTTTCCACCTTCGTCCTTGACGCACGGATCATCCATCCGTCGATACCCTTCGCCGTACCATCGCAGCTGCGAATAATCTCCTTTCCCTTTCTTGCGTATTCCATCCGCTATATGGACGGTATCGTCTGCCACCTGTCGAATTCACCACCACGAATAAACGCTCGGTGGCCGTTAGTCGACTCGTCGAAAACCTGCAGCCGGGATTTTTATTTTACGCTCTGACAAGAAGCCACCGAAATGTTAGCGAATGGGACGCGGTTACGGATTAAACTAAATTCCTGCAACGGGCATTTAAGGATAAAAGCTGCAAGGAACGTCAGAGAAGCTGGGCTTTAATCGTGCGAAACTTGGAGTTATGCAACCTTTCCGCGTAGGTTACGAAAACGGTTGAGAAATGGGGTCCTCGGATGTTGAGTGCTCGGTGTTCACTATTCAACGCTTCGCAACGTTTCACATTTACCCTCTACGGCGTACCTATATCAATTCCAGGGGACGCGCGTACAGCGGCAATCTTGCAGATAGTTTAATTTACTCAGTGAAATGTGAAATTACTTCGTGGCAACTTTTATTGCACCATTAACTTAAATTTGTATCTTTCTCTTCCGTCGATCTGTTTTCCCCGCTTCCTTCCGCCCTCTCTCGCCTACCCCGCTATTTTTCTCTTTCTCTTTCGCGGAACTATCCCCTGATTTCGACCCCTCGAGTCGTCTACCGTTGGCCCTCGGACCACACGCACCGTCATCATCGCACCCCTCTCGATGTTTTCCCTCGAATCCGCAAAGAGTTTCGAGCTTACCCGCAGATATTACACGTTCGTGTCTCACGCCGCACCTATCGGGTCCCGTTTCCCAGCCTCCGCCTTCTTTCTCTACGGCGGTATCGTTGCTCCGCCGGAGAAAAGAGAGGAACGAGGCGAGGGAAAAGAGGGAAAAAACGTTGACTGAAAATAAGACGAAGCGCTCGCTCCTTTACCCGGCAACCCCTAGGCCCGAGGGAGGTCCTCCTCTCGAAGGTTCGCTTTCGAATTAACGCGAACCTTCGACCTGCCGTTGGGAATCGATGTTTGACTACAAATGATGTGAATTACACGAGTCCGGCGAAGCGTCTTGTAGCTAAGTGTTCTTTATTTTTTCTCACCTTTTTTTCCACCCCTCGCTTCGGTTCGATCGAGTTTTACCGATGCTCCGGTGTTTTCGGGGGAATATAATGTCAATAAAAACGTATATTAATTTTATCCCGCGCACACGAGGTGTGTGTGCGTAGCGAGAACGACGAGAGCAAACTGTGACTATCGTTAAACGTGGATAGACGCCGGGGTTTCGAGTCGTGTAATTAATTTGCATAAATTATTCAAGAGATGTAATAAAGCCGAGTGTAATCAGTTTAATTGCTATCTGCAGAAAACCTTTCTCGCTGCATATATACATGATTGTAAAATAGTCGTCACGGAGTAACGAGTCCAGCCAGACTTTTCCTGCAATCGTAATATCGTGAGCGCACAATGTGTACACAAATTCGTACCGATAACATGCCTCTAATGGATACCCATCCCACGAGGAGTGTGTGCGACGTCTTTCGGCTATTCGATTTTCCACGGATAGAGAAAAAATGGAAGAAATTCACCACGCGAGTGCTTGAAGAACCCTCCGAATGAAATCGACTCGCTCGAATATTACGGTAGAAATAAGGTCCACCAAGAGTGCGCGAGTATCAATTAGCTAGTTCAATGTTTAATTACCCGAGCCGAGGTGGGGTCGTATAAGTAAATTAACGATGTCAAACAAACAAAACTTCCGAATAAACGGAGCGCACAAAACATTCCCCTCCGAATACACCTACCTACCTATCTACCTGCTGCTGCTGGAATCCTTCACCTCTCTCTCTCTTTCTCTCCAACGGTCGTTCGTCCTTATAACTCGTCCTGCGGTGGGCAAACTCGACCGATTTGTTCGAGGCTATTGCGATTCATTCGCCAAACTACCCGAACAATTGATTGCGTTGTCTCGCAATTCGGAAACGAATTTTGCTGTTCCAATGTGTCGCACGGATATATATAAAAAAAAAAAAACAACAAAAAAACAACAAAAAAACCCCGACGAAAATAACAAAATAGAATTAGACTGTCGTCGTATGTACGTTAATTAATTCAGGTGCGACGTCCGCGTGAGCCGGTAACTCTCTCTAATCAAGAGAATAAGTACAGCCGAATAAAGAGTCGCATCGGTGGGCTTCCTCGCGCGTCGTGCCCCCCCGGCTAACGGGCAAACTAATGAAAAATAGAGAATGTTTCGAATTAGAGGAATGAACACGAGCAGGTGGGTCGAAAAAGTTTTTCGAAATAAACGAAAAGCACACGTTGTGGAGCGTGTGATATATTGGCGCATATTACGGACCACCTCGGAAAAAATATTTCCCTCCGTGTTGATTACGGGGGTTGTACGTGTGCAACGGTCGATGCGAGAATTGAAATTGCATAAAAATTTTCCTAGAGATGACGCGTGACGTCTTGCGCACGCGGTGTAAAATTTCATTGGAACTGATCGATGTTATCGTTACACACCGGTTGTTATTGCAATAACCATCGTCGTAATCAGTAGAATATAAATTCCCCGTAGTTGAACGTTGAAGCGAGGGCCGACGACCGACGGCGACGTGCGGGTGGCGTTTCGACCGCACGCACCTTGATCCCCGGTATATATGTATACGGTACGTATCTTTATAGACGCTATAAAAGCCGGGTAATTGTGAAATATTACCATTCGTAATGCTGCGATAAAATATACGGGGAAAATGCAAAAATGAAACGTATCTCCGATCCACCGAAAGAGTAAATAAAAACCGCCGATTAAACCTGTACTCTATTTTTCTTCAAATTTTTCTCAGCTAAAATCTAAAATCCCTCCGTTCGCATGGAACGTAATGAATCGGACGTATTCGAATTCACTCACGCGCATCATCCGCGGTGTTAGACGCGACGTATTAAAGTAAAAAATCAAAGTGTCGAGACATCGGACCAATATAATGTAGCTGCGGTATTATTATTATTAGATTATTAAAAGATTGGAAGTGAGGTCGTTTTCCGGTTTTATTTCTTTTGCTAGTTTCCTCCCGCTGGAGGTCGACATTTGTAGGTTGACTCGTTGTTGGCAAAAATTTCTCAAGATTCGACAAATTTCACAAATTTTCTCGACTCGTGACGATCAGCTATACAGCGTGTGTCCAGTACGCGTTCGTTTCTTCTCTTCGTTCATTCATATTTTCTATTTGAGCTGAAAATCAAAGCAGTGACGACGAATATGAGAAAATGAGCGCGAAGTAGGGTATAGGTGGGTTGAACGACGCGTAGTTCTTTGAGGTTTCCATCATCGAGGCGTAATTAGGGGGTTGCAACGGAGGTTTTACGTCCTGTCGTGTCCGTAATGCGAGACCGCCTCGCTATATCTTGTTTTATCTGAGCAATTTCAGATCTCGTAACACTCAACATGCGACTCACCGAGGGTTATGTATAATAAATACGTACACATACACGAGTACAGTTGCTAAATTACAATTTACCCGTTGCCGCGATCGCGTGACGCAGTCATTTCTGTTTCACATTCGAAATGTACCTACGTTGCGCCGTTGTCAACTCGATATTTTCACAGGAGATCAGCAACAATATCTGTTTCATTTCTGAAACGCCTTATCGATCTTCGGTATCGCGTCGCAGAAATTCCACAACGTCACAATGTACGTAAACTGAATATTAATCATTTCTTCGCAGATACACGTACATACGAATATAGTTATTGCGCTCGACAAGAACCGGGGGGTATAATAATAAGGATAGCAAGCTCGCGAATAATTAAATATTTTACTTCAAAATGCATATTAATAAAACTCTTTGAGATATATTAATGCCCCGCTTCACCCGTTTACTCCTTACGGAGGATTGAGCTTTTCTTATGATTCCAAACGCTTTCTGCAACTCTGGCAATGAGGGCGATAAAACTATACAACCTCTTATTTATAGGTCCACGTATTTGTATATTCACGATAAAAGGGGTAAGGAAAAATCCATGTTACACGTCGGGTATGTCCATACCGTACATGTGCGACGCCGAAAAGCACAATACAGTAATATCGGCTGTAGCAGACACGAAATTGAAATCGGCGAACAAAACAATGGGGTGAAAGTTTGGATGGTAACGGAAACTCCCTCAATGAATGACGGAGCCATCGATGCGAACGATTAATAGTTTTTTTCTTCGCTTTTGTATTTTGATTTTTATTCTAATATGTGTTGTTTTTTTTTTTTTTCTCTCTTTTCGAACGAGCGAGGGAGACGGAGATTTTTTTTGTATTCATCCGCAAGCGGAAATGCGAGTGGAAATATATGAACCCCGAGACTGCACGCGGCGCAAAATTATCCATATTTGCGTATAAGTATTTTATTGTTTTCATTATTGTTGTCGGGTTTTTTTTTTGTTTTTTTCTCTTCATTGAATCGTGAGAGAATGATCGAAGGGGAAATATGTGAAATAAAAGCTGGAATACGGCTCGCCACATTCGATCTAACTAACGCAATGCTGTTAAGCATCGACGATATTGAAGGACGAATGGCGTACGTGGAAACGGGAAAAATTGTCGAGAGTGCCAGTCGCAGGGAATGAGACTGGAGGTTGAGGGTTTGGGGTTACGAGTGAGTGGTGTTTTCTACGCGGTTGGAATGAAACAATGACGTTCGCATGGAAGACGCTCCGCTGCTTCGGCTAGTTTCACAGAGAGACGGCGAATTTATCCATCCACTGCACCAGCAGCGGCAGCGGCAGCGGCAGCAGTTCTCCCCATCTTTTACCTCTGCCGAATCGAAGCGAGTGACAATATGAAAGAGCGGATAAGAAAATTGCAGATACGACGGTGGAGTGGCTGCTTCAGACAGATGCGCCGAGAGTAATAACGTAACATCCGAGGTATAATGAGAAACAAAAATAGAAATACGTATCTGAGAAGATGGCACTTCGCTCTGCGGCCGACGAGACGATTGAAAATGCTATATGGGTAATATACAGCATTCGTTCTTACGCAATATTTTTCCGAACAATTAAGCTCATTCGAGATCAAAGAAATCTGTAATTAGCGCGAGGAATCGATGATAAACGAATGTGATTACAATTGTTCGAAATATTCGACAGTAACGGAGACGATGGAATGAAAAAAAAATAACGAACGAAATAATGCGAAGCTGTTCCAATATTTGCGAGCCGGATTTTCAGTGCTCTTTTATCTTCCTTAACGTCTCGGTTGACCGCCGCGGAACGACGGGGAGTGGATAAATCTCGGTCAATTGATACACTCCAGAGGCTGTTTAGAAAGTGGAGGTTCAGGGGATGAGGAGTTAGGTGGATAGGTATACGGACGGTTGTTTGTGGCGTCTGCAGATTGGCGCTTGCGAACCACCCTGCGGAACCGGCCGATCCACGTCGGCATCGCGCCGAGAGACGGACGGACGTAGATCGATTGCTTCGGCTGCGTCTGGTCATTATCCTCCGCAAAGGATAGACAGGTTTATAGGCAAGTATCCGTGAAATTGCTTCAATTGCAAACGACCCGGCCTCCCTGCGGCGCGACAAACCGACCGACCGACCGACCTGCTCAGGCCTACACCACGTGTCCTCCCATCTTTCCGGGACCCCCGAAATCCGCGTGAAACGCGTACGCTACGCTACGTACGAGTTCGGTTTATCCCGAAATTCCGAATCCGGGCGAAGCTTTATCCGGGTGAAACTCGAGTTTTATCGCTCATTCAACGCGGCCCCGCTCTCGAGTCGATTCCTCCCGGCTCTTATGCAATTTTCCACGAGCAGCAACGCAGCGCGCTAAATCGACGAAGAGGTCGAACGGTGGCCGAATCAGACTCCACCCAGTTTCGGAGTTTCCGAATAATTCGCCCCGTATAGGCCGATTCAGTGTACATCTGACATGAAAGCGACCTCCGAATCGAACGAAGGGCATTTCTGTATCTCTGCCCCTTCGAATTTAGTCGGAAAAACGGAGTGAAATGTCTCTACCCAAAAACGCAAATTGTCGTCGTCCGCGTCGGACCGACGTCACAGGGATCGGATACTTCACGGTGTCCACTTTGAATTATCCGCTCAGAGATTCGTTTCAGCGACAACTTATGCACACCGGACTTAACCGTAAATACGAATGTACGCGTGGCTCGTAATCCCTTTCCCTTGCGCTCGTTTTCATTTGGAAATTAGGTTTTAAATTTTACGTATCCCGGCAAAAAAGCCGATGTTTCAAAACGACGACGAATCAACCTGCCGCACGATTTTCTCTCGACGATCGCGACGTATACCGAAATACCTCCGGTACAGGTACACCGTTGTAAAAATTGTACTGGTCGGTATTCTCTCGAAAATGGTCATTCGGCTGGAAGGGAGCATCGTTTAAAATATTAAAGCTGAAGGAATCGAATATTCTACAGTGACTGGTAACGTACCGGAGGAGACAGCTTGTATCTGGAGTAAACTCTTCGCGATTCTTTCGGGGATTACGCTGCTGCAGGACGTTTTCCGATGCGTGGGTCGTGAACGTGAACGTGAACGTGAAACGCGACGGTGTGCGGGGGTCGGGAGGCGAACGGATAGGAGGAGGAATAGCTGGCTGGGTAGATTTATCTTCTCCCAGGGCCTCTCTCTTCCTTTTTGTATGGGTATTACGTACGTACGTTCCGTCCGCAATACGCGGTGTACACGTTCAGGTAAGTTTAACGCGAATATCCGCGACACGTACCTATACACGCGATATTGTGCGGCGTTGCGCGCGTTAAATTTCAGACAAATTACTCAACTCGCACGCAATTCCGAATGCGGTACGTCTACAACGTACACCGCGTACGGGTTGCCCCTGTACGAGACGTCGGCTGGTCGGGGTTGGAGAATTGAACCGTCTAACGAGGGTTTTCCAACACCCCTCACCACCCGGGCTCGATCGGTTTGCCCACGAATCCGCGGAGCCGAGCTAAAACTGGCATCTCTTTCTCCGTATCGTATAGGGCGTTCGATGCGCGGGTAGAGACGGTCCACTCGTCTCCGCTTCGAAAAATTCACGGGGTATTTTTTCGCGTTCCATAGAAATCACGTTTTCGTAAATGTTTCCTTTTCCTCTCCCCTACGAAAGGCGATCAGCTGCATATTAAGGGCAACCAGCGTATAGACGGGGTTTAATCTTCGCTTTAATTCGCGATCAGAGTGCCCACGCATGCGTATGGGTATGTATATCCCTCGAAGTAGAGGGTAGAATCCTTACGGGGTGGATAAATGCGAGGGGATACGACGCGCTAGCTGTCGCGATAAAATTGAGGGTGGGTCCGCTACCCGGTTGGATTCCGTACAGCGTAAGGGATTAACAACGCTATCTGCAAGACGCGTTCGCGATATTCGGTCTGCTGCAGTTAGAGTGCAGGTTGGGACTTCGGAACGAACGTCGCCGTTAATTCAAATATAGGGTTACGATCTCATTCCTCCGTATAGTGCCGGTGAGTTACACCGGTTTAATTGTTCTCGCGCGTTAAATAATCGACGCATCTGTTGTTACCAGGGGAAACGGGAAATTCGATTATTCGTCGAAATACGCATACACCCAGATTTATACACCTCGTTCTCCCCTGCACCATAATGCGAAATACGGGTAATTTTTGATCACGATCCCTTCGCTGACACGGAAATGCGAATAATTTGAAACGCGCCGTTGACTGTGACGGGAAAAAAGGCCACTTTTAAACCGTGAACAAGACGTGGAAGAGAGATGATCAATGTTGGCGAATGGCGATCGGAATCAAGAGCTTTCAAAAATGTGTTTGCCGGGACGACCGTCGGCCGACTAATAGAAAAATATTCTCGAATTCGGTTACGCCTTCGACTCTCTTCATCTATTTCTTTTGATGCTAGTGGAGCAACTCTGTACGAACGCTGGCACGTTAATTCGGAATGGAGGGTGAAATAAGGGGCGAACTCGAAGTGTTAATTTCAGATTACAGATAACAGTGCAGGCGGGATATTGACCTGGATCGGTCTCACGCGAGCTGTCGTAACTTATGCACACCGTGTTTGTCCGTTTTACGAGAGGCTCGATCCACTTGCCACCGATGCGACGAAATTATAAGCTGTTGAAAATTTTTCAGCCTTTAGATATGAATTGTGGCGACTACGATGAATATGGGATATTCTAAACAGTCACCTTCTTCGATTTGCCAGCAGATTTTTTTTTATGATAGCCCTTAGTTCCAAACACTTCTTTAATTTTTAGAAAATTCTCGGGTCCAACCATTTGTCAGTTATGCGTTTTTGAAGTCTCGAAGCAGCGCTGTGATCGATTTTTTCGAAAAAAATCTCAAAAACACTACGGCCAATGACGAACATTTTTCACTTATAAAAATAAGTAAAGAGATTTCGTTTTTTTTATTCTCGTCTATAGAAAAATCCCGATTTTCCCCAACTTTTTTTCAATTTTTCTTTCATTTTTTTCCATTTTCTTTCCAAAATAAGTCAACGATTCGCGTGTCGAAAAAAATCGAAGAGGGTGACTTATTTTGGTTCGTCAAAATGACGCGAATTCCCCATATTCTATATATACCTACCTCATTTCTTACAATGAGAATTTTCAACGTTGCAGATATTACAGGTGTCGTTAAATTTTTCGCACTTACCTACCCCATTCCGCGTGTGTCGTCGCGATGGCAATTAATTTTACGCTCTCGGCGAACTGCGCTATAAATCAGATGACAGTTTTCACTTCGGAACGAGGCGACGTTGTACAAGCGGCCCGCATGCGTATATTCCAGTATGCGGATATTTTATTTTTTGGTTTTACATTTGTTTATCTTTTTTCATTTTAATTTGCAGCAAAATTCGCGAGCATTTTTCACACTGCCTAATGGGCCCCCTGTTACCACTCGAACGAATCGACCGGTCCGCGCTGGCGACGAACCCGCGTTTCGCGAAACGTCAAAATACATGACAGGCGAAATTAGCGAGCGATGAACCCTATCGAGTTGGGAAAAGCGGTAAGTGGCTGTGGGCCAACTGCAGACGAATTTAGGGGATGTCGGGGCGTTGGTTTTGACGGTTAACCGTCCAGTGGACGACCGAGGCTCTTCCATTATGCGTACGTCGCGCCCCGAACGATATATGAATTCTCGAGCATTCGACAAATTGAACGACAAATTGCAGCCGATCAACGAACTGCAATTATCGATCCATCGGCGGCGATCGGACGCCGTCTTTTTACCCCAAAGTAAAGTGTCAGAAATGACACACAAACAGATCGTGACGTAGGTACCGAAAGTATAAATATAAATTGCGCCGTGGAGATGTGTATAATACACCGGCCTCGAGTTTTCTGCGTACAGATAAAGAAATGGGAGAACCGAGGGGAGTTCTTAAGGGAAAAGTTAGGTAGGGTGATGACGGCTCTCAAGCAAGCTCAGTCAGACGTGAAATGGACTCCCTCATAGCTTACTATTTCTCACATTTTACTCTCACCAATTCCAAGGAACAGTCTTAGACGACAGCCGCGACGCGCACAACACGTCGTAAAAGTGTTGCATCTAAAAAATTATCACTTTCGCTCGCCTGTTCTTCGGCTGTTCGTGGATTTTATTTTCAAACGAATCGCTGGTGAGATTCCCAGCGACGGATAGCCTCGTATCGAAAAATTTTCGAGTAACTTTGACGGAATTCTCAATTTTCGATATGGTCACCTGCACCGACGATCGCGTTTCAAATTACGAGAACACGGTATCTGATTTGCATACATGCATACGCAGTTCAGGTGGATCGTAAAATGTCACGAATCACTTTCGGAACGATGGTACTTTCTACCCAGAATATATGGCGCTACACACTCGTCGTTAAATTGCTTTGTGCGGCTCGATATCGATGGCGTGGTATCGCGCATATGTACATATGGAAATCGATAAGGGGGAGCCAATTTTCAGATAACGGTGACGATCGCTACCTTCGGCACATCCTGCAACAATTTACAAGTGCGATATGATTATCGAGTAGTTTGATGTACTCGTAGGATTAAAAGTTCACGCGGTTATTCTCGTTATTTTTCAAGACGCGTAAAATGTGCCACCTCTATTTACGCGACTGTTAATTAAAAATGTTTCGAAACACCGGCGCATACCGCCGTAGGTAGCGACCGGGTTGGTTTTGTGCGTGTATAATCTACACGTATGTACCTGTGCGAAGCATCGGAATTTCACCTCGGGCAAAAATATGTACGTATATGAAATATAATATACGCCTCTGACTACCTACCGTATCCATATGTATATGTATATATTATTTAACGCGAGAAGGAGGAGTGTCTTGACAATAAAAAATTACGGAACACAGCGTGAGTTACGAGCATGTAGAAGGTGAATAAAAACAGCTGCAGTTTTCTTTCGCGGTGTGCGATGCACCTGAGCCGCGTTATAAACGCCGACGAAATTCTACCGCATATACCAAAACCCATCTCGATCGGTCTAAAGGCAGACATGCTTTTAGAATCGACTCTACTCGACGGAGTCGCTGCACCGTTTGTCCGCTGTAGATATTCGATTTACGCTCCTCCCGGCGAATCAAATTTCCTTCAAAGTTGAAATCGTTCAACCTTCTATATTGGCTTCGAGCTAGACAAGCCCTGCAAGGACCTCGAGGACCTGGGCAGGCTTTTCTTCGTACGTATCCCACATACTTTTAGAGAATAAAGCTGCTCGCGTAGAATAGCCAGCTCGAGGCTGGCCCTAAATAAGGTACGTCGTTCGCTCATTTTTCGGACGACGTAGGAACAGCGAATCGATCATATTATTTGCGACGTAATATTCTCGCCGAACGAGTCGTGATACGGCCACTGTAATTCGGCTTGAGATGAAAGTTTTAATTCCTCGGTACGACATCGCTCTCTCCAAAATTACTCAATTATCCGTTCGGCACGTTTTTCGCGACGCGTTACACAAGCGTATGATAATCGATAAAAATTAAGAAGCAGCCAACGAAAACTGTACAATACGCCGTTACGGAAACATAAATTGTTTTACGAAGCGACGTTACAGCGTAAGCTATAGTTTCAGTTGTGCGGAATCTGATTTTTCTTTTTTCTTTTTTCTTTTTTCTTTTTTATTTCATCCTCCTCGGGGAGAAATTCCTCGTTCGACGTTCTCCGACCACCGGCACGTCCTTTGCGTTTATAAAGTTGGTATCTCGAGCTCGACGAACAATTATTTGGTTAGCGCATTCTAGATGGATTAAAAGCCTGCGGAGGTACAAAGCTGAAAAGTTGGATTGAAACTTTAGACTCTATACAGCTGCTCGTTCTCCGCGCTCGGGGGGGAAAAGGCATGGCACGAGGCGAACGCCTGACAAATAAGAATTGTCCGGGACCGCGGATATACTCGAAGGTGCGGTAGAATTTCGAGCGGACCGACCGACCGAAGTCGGCAGACAAATAAAAGGCGAGTGTCTTAAATTCTCCTTAAACTTTAAAAAGGCGTGCTAAGAGAAACACCGCACGTTTTCCGACCCTATACCCTCCACCGCTCCACCCCAAACAGCGGCTCTTACACAACCTCGACTTTTAACCACCCCACCCCCACCCCCACCCCGGTTATCCCGCGGGCTGAGAGAACAAAACGAAGAAAATAATCTATTAGGCTTTGATCTGCAAGTTCGAGAAGAAAATGTTATGCTATATGCATGCAAATTTCAAGCCTCGCGGCTTTTATTTCTTATTCGTATCGCGCGGGTAACGCAAGAGCTTCTCTTCCCTTCCATTGACCGGACAACCTGTGCGATATTTTTTTCATCGCGAATCCGCCGGAATTTTTTTGTCGAGAAAAAAAAAAATTAAATATTCGCCTCTACGTCGCGTTCTGCAGACTCGATGATCGCTATCTGTAGACACGCGTATGCGAAAGCGCACGTTCCAATCGATAGTTTAAATTGGTTTAGTTTCGTCGAATTTTCGCACCACTGTATAGAAGCGGTTAATACAATGACGGTCGCACCTCCCAGGACCCGTGTACACCTCAACAATGAGTCAATAACATCTGAAACGCTAATTATCCGATGTTCGGTAACGAAGTGAGCAACGTACAGCACATCCGGTCTGATTGAACAACTTCGCACTCCGAAACTCGAGGCGTAACTACCCAATAGGTTTCTCCGCAAAACGAGGAAAAACGATACGGTCAAGTAATACGTCCGGCGCGTAGTGATATATCACCCCTTTAACACCGCTTCGTTTTATTCGTATAAACTTCGCGACCGAGTGCAGGTCCTCTTGATTACAGCACTCGGAAAAATTCTCGTCAAAGGTGCACCTTTTTTTTTCTTTTTCGCTAGGAGGTTTCAATCTCGAACCCCCGGCACCGGCGGCGCGTATCAGCATCGGTAGTTCTTGTACCCGACACTCTAAGCTCCCTTCAGACCGGGGGGAGAGACTCCGGGAACAAAGCGACTTTAACACTCAATCCTAACAAGCCGGCGACCCAACGCGACCCACCGAGATCCTTCGGGCTACTCACTGCTCCATATAATACGAAAAAAAAAAAAAAACATTACGGGACCAGAATACCACGGTCATAATGCCGAGGCATCTCCAGCCTCCCCTAACTGGAGTATTTTTACAGAATTCCGTTGTCAGACACGCATTGTGCGTACGTACGTACATCTCATTTTGGTGCTTGGCTACGTCGTCGTCGTCGCCGCCAGAAAAAAGAGAAGGATACGTAAGAAAAACTAAATAAATAAATAAATATGTGAAATGAAATGAAACGAAATACAGAAAACGAAAGCGAGAATGAAAAAAATTAGCAATTCCACATCGGTGACTTTGAGACGATGTAAGGAAAGGTGGAGAAAAAAGAAAGTAACGAATAAAAGAATCGCGGTCGTCTCAGGTTCTGGTATAAATATCCCGTGACAGTCGGGGCGGGATATAATAAGGGATATATGCCATAGAAGATGCATGAATGTGAGGAGAAAAAAAGAAATATGAAAATCAACGAGAACCTTTGAAATAGCGCGGAGATGGTTAAAATTTTGGATCTGCGGCGAAAACGATGAAAAGAAAAATGAAAAATAAGAATAAGCAAAAAAAAAAAAGGCAAATAAAAATGAGACGACGTATCAAACACGATGTAAAAGCGGGTGGTCTGTCCTCGGGCGTCCCGCTAAGTGCGGACGAAGCGAGTGTATTCGTGTAATACGTAGAGCATAGGTACGTGCGTACCTACACATCCGTCAGTATATAGCCGTAGGGTTGTCGCCAATTAGGCGAAGAGGGGGTAGGTTATTGCTTAATGAGCTGCGATTACCTGCTGCTGCAAACCGGAGCTGCTACAGCCGATGGATGGGGTGAACCAGCTAGCTAGCCATCCGTGCATCATCGCCGCTACGGTCGCAACATCTACGGGGGGGGCGACGGGGCGGCAGCGACGCTGTCCAGACAGACGGTGAACAGTTTCGGCCAACTGTCATCCGAATGAACTTTACCGTTCGGTCCACATCGGAATTGGATCGAAAATACAGTCGCGAATAGAGATGATTAAGCATATAAGCGTTCGAGTTTCGGCCGAACGACGGCGACGTACGATCGTTTCCCCTTTACTTCGAGATCGGTGTATCGTCGTCTGAACCGCGATCGGTCGGACGTAGGGAAATTTCAAAGAACGACAAAGTCCGATATTGTGAGCCGAGCGAGTCGAGAGTTTTGCGAATTATGGCATACTCCGGTTCAACGTTGAATTGGAAATGACTTAATTATAATGAGATGGAGTTTCCTTTGATTGTGCAAAAGTACATAAAGTCTCATTGTAATCCTATTTTCTTTTCATCTTACTTCAAGTGCAGCTAGAATCTATAGCAATGTTCTTGCGCGAAAGGGGAATAGAAACGGGTTGCTTTAGACTGGAGGAAAACGGGAAATGTAATATAGTTCAGTCTTTGCCAAAGAAGTTTTTAAACTCGACGATCGAGCGAACTTCACAAGGTTTATACATATATATATATCTGGATAGTTTTCTAATTTTTTTCTTCAAACAATACGGGCGCAATATTATTACGCTGTGTAACAGCTTTGAAATTAACGCGCTCATTCGTGAAATATAATTACGGAAGCAGTTGTACACCGTCGCACGGATAACGCGGACCGCGATTAGCTTTTTGACATCCGAAAATTCCATATGATCCACATACGGAACGTACGCTGATAATAATTGATCCGGAATATTGCGGCGAAGGTCGTATACGGTTTTATGCGGTAGTGCGGATAATAATATGACGCCGCGCGCATTATTTCAGTTATAAGCTATAAATTCGTTTTTCCATAGATATATCGCCGCATCATATGGGTCATGGAACGTCGCGGTTTGTAAGCCGAAAACCAGATCACTCCGCAACCGGATGGAGGTGATAATATCGTCCCACTTCCATATTGCATCCTGCACCACCCTGCGATCTTCGCTATAAAACTAAACAGAGAGAGAGAGAGAGAGAAAACAGCGGGGGAAATTCAGAGGTCTGAGGATGATCCGCGTTAGAGAGTTACGATATCGACGTCGATATCCGGAAAGCGAAGAACTAACTACCCCCATTTAATACCTTCATTTCGGCTTGAACTACGATTCGCGATACCATTGTTTCTTTCATTCATTTCTTGTCTTTATTCGCATAATTTCCCACTTATATTATATTTTCACTTCACCTACGACGATGACGAGTAAGGGCAACAACCGTCGAACGAATACGTATCGTCGACAAATTGAATAGAAGAGGGAGTAACTTTGAATAGAAAAAAAGCGACGAGACTTTTGTTCATAGGCGATACCTATGCCTGTACGATATACACGGTACGCAGATTTTCACAATATTTCAGCGCACCGGTAACGCATTTATTTTGTCCCAGATTACTCCTCTCATCGAAGCTCATGTATTTTCCACAACTGACGGTTGATTGACGAATCGTTTTTACATCCGCATTCGCGTGTCGAATGGATGAAATTATATTCGATGTGTGTAATGAGGATAAATTTCAAAACTATAGCGAGAATACCTGTACGCGGTGTAAAATTTAATGTAAATTTCGGATGCGCGGCGGCTGTACACGGGAGGACTATTATAAACGCATTTATAACTGATGACGATCAACCTTAATTACAACCTGTCTGTCTTGAGGCGAAGTCATTTACAGAAGCATAAAGTGGCAGGCGGAAATTTACGTGCGGTGTTCCTTTTTGTGACTCTGTTCGAGAAGTACACCTATATATATATACACTCGCAATCAGACCGACTCAATTAGCGTTTGTTCGTTTAATTCTAAAATAGAACACTAAACGCACACGAGCAAAATTTGGCTTATAGGTATAATACATAAATACTTGTACATAACCGCGGCACGAAGAGGACATCTGCCTCGTTGGTTCAGAAAAGATACCGATCCTTATCTACTAATTAAGGCATTTCTGTTAATTAAAATTTCACGCTCGCCTTATGCGGCCATGCCGCCTCGCACTTTCCACCGATTCTTCAAACAAATGACCGCAGGACTTACGTATCTCGTGTATGAAGTGTGTCGTTCATATATATACATATATATACATATATATACACGTCTAATTATAGAGACAAAGTATTATAAATTTCGGTGCAGACGTCGCACTTCGATTGATTTGATAAATTACGAGAAGTGGAGTTATAGAGTAATACGCAGGTACGGTAAAAGCCACCGTTCTTCAAAACCGCAAACGAACCGAACCGCACGTGAAGCACGTCGTCTACCTACAGAATCGTCATTTATAGTCGATCGATTCCTGATCTCTCACGAATCCGGCGGATATATCGACTGCGGTCTCATCCGCCACGTATCCGTGCGAATGACAAAAAATAAAAAAATAAAGTAAAAATGAAAACTTATTCATTCGGCTACTGCCATCGCGCTGCCGCACACCGTGGAAAAAAAAGAATTCGTCGCATTTCATACGTTCGGTGTTTTTCGATGTAACGAAATACTGCATCGATTTCAGCTGTACTCGTTCCAATCGATCTGGAAATAAATAGGGAATAATCGCGGTACGAACCTGCGAACAAGTATTCACCGGTGTTATACAAGAGTGGACCGAGAATTCATTCTCGATTCTCGACAACTCTTCGATAATCTGTAATCGAATCTAAAAAATGTATATAATCTTTGCAAAATTAAACGTTGAATTTCGTTGCGTTCGCCGTGTAAATTCGCTAACGTTTAACAACATGAGAAGTCTCCAATTCACCGACGCGAGGATAAACGCGTCCTTGTTTTTTCCCATCGCCTTCTTTCGGTCCGTACAGAGCGTTGCGTATACATACACACGGCAAATTACTCGAGTTTATTTCTCTCCGTTTTAATGAGACGCGAATTGAAGGCAAAGCTTGGCTAATTGCAGCGGGCTATTCGCAAGGTGAATTAGACGGAATTAATCAAGAGGATATTCCGCAGCGAGTTTCATTTCGTTCGGTCGCTTATAACCTACGTACGTTTTCTGTCCCTCGACCGAATGCAACGATCTCGCGACAAATACGCAGTCGTGGCTTGTTCCTACCGGCGGGCGCGAGTTTATCCTTTTCTCCTCTCTTCTCTTCACCAGCACGGACCGCCAACCCCTCGCTACTATTCAAGCCAGGTGCTTCATTTTTTGTTCCCCCCTTTTCCTTTTCCTTTTCCTTTTTTTTTCAATTTTCCTTTTCTTCCTCTTCTTTCCTCATCCGGATTCACGCGCCGCCTAGCAGGTAGCGAGCGTGATAATAGGAAGCTGGCTCACTCGCTCTCTCTCTCTCTACTCTCGCGCGCTCCGGAGATAAATGAACCAATTTTCCCTGGCTTTAGTCAGTGGCAATATCGCCGCTACGTTGCCTTCTTGTACACATAGCCGAGGAACGGCTATACCTCCATCTATACCGTATACTCCGAAAATCTTGGGGTGCCGGCACACGAGGGGCGGCGAACTTCGAAATCATTCTCAACCGAATTCGCTCGCCTGAAAATATCAGCGACGAGCCGCATCCGCGAGCAAGCCCATATAGGAATCCGGCCGCCAGACGAGATGCGGGAGCCGAAAAAATTATTATCCTCGTATCACAGGTTACGAGTAGCGAATGACGTCCCCTCTTTAATTCATACGAGTTGATTCCTATTTTTTTTTCTGAAAGAGGGAAAGCAACATCGTCGCGAAAAAAAGGTTCAAAAAAGGGACATACCCATGAGCGCGACCGCTGTTCCTCACAGACGCTGTTATCGAGGGTCAACTTACCTGCAACATGAAAAAAGAGAAAAAAGATTAGCACAATAAGATTACGCAAAATACGTGACTAAAGATATTCCGAGTCGTGGAAAAAGAGTGTTTGTCAACTAGGTGAGCTTTTGCAGAAGGGAAATAATTTTGGAAGCCTTCGAATGCCGGAGGTAAAAAGTTTTCGTCGTCCGCGCAGAGTCGGGGATGGTTGACCGAGCTTTTGTCGGAAGGAGAAAAAACAAATGAAATATTTGTTTTTTTTTTTTTGTTTCTTCAAATCCACCCCGCGAAGTGCAGATCCCGCGGTCCAACCACTTCTTCGCGTATAAAAGGCGCACGGGAATAAGGAGACCCCCGCAACCGCACCGGGAGGGGAATTTACCTACGATTTAGAATTGTTAAGTGTTTTTTTGTCGGCGCGTAGGTACGTACGACATACGACATAGGACCGCAGGTGGTGGTGGAATGTGTTGTAGGTATAAGTCGAGGAGTTGTGAGCAGTAGAAACAAAGCCGTCGCCGACGTCAACGTTCAGACAGACGCAGCTAACTCCAACTCATCAAGGTTCTACCTGATATTCCTTTCTGCCGCTCGCTTGTTTCGCTCTCAACTTTCGTTCGTTCTGGCTACGCTGCAGCTCGCAGCTGCACCACCTTCAAATTAGATGACGGAAGTACAACCTCGCTCGCTTTTATTTTACACGTACCCACGCCGTCGCCGTACCCGCACCCTTCGTCAACTCTTGAATAATAATTGAGCCAAACTGCAACGACAACGCGAACGCGAGAACTTTACCAACGCTACTTATATCTACCGAATCACCCGTTCGCCGTTTCGGTCGTGAAATAATTTCATCTCCTAATGAGGCGTTACTCGTGAGAAACGGAAAGGCTCAACGTATAAAAAAAAAGTGCAATCCTTCGAGAATATCCTCGGAGAACTTTGAGGGGTAGCTCCTTGCTAAGCGAAACGAAAATGTGTCGATCGCACCGACCTGGTCGGATGAATTTTCGATCGGTACGGCGACTGATCCGTTTAGTTTTCACATCCATTACCAATTTTTGGGAAATACCGGTGACGACGTACGGCAGCGAATTATTATATTCCAGTTCTCGTTACGGGAACGCCTGCATAACAACGTGTCGTATAATCGTTTACCGAGTGATGGGAAAGTCAGGGTAGTGGAGCGGCATGCATGGCAGAGATACAATTTCTCGATCGGTTGTAATGGACGGTTAACGGTCTGCCGTAATGGTCAGACAAAATGTCCTCCGCCTCCCCCCCCCCCGCCCCTTATCGGCCGCTCACTATATCTGGACGACTGATGTACACAACCGATGCACTGCGACAAGTTAATGTCCATTAGGTTACGAACATTGTTTATACAACGAACTACTATATATGTTTTCAACCGAACAATTTCTGTCCTCCGAATTTCGGACAGGGCTTTTCCGAACAGGTACGATTCGCTCGTAAATTTTATCAAACTGATAAAGTACGCGATATAGGGAAACGGTTGAAAACTTCTGCACCGATCATTTCGTTTCGTGTCTCTTGTCCGTTCGTTTTATTTCATTTGTGTTATTTCCTCTTCTTGTTCAATTTCATTCGCTCTGACGGCGGTGTACGTTGTCATAATCTGTCGACGGGAATTTTCACCTTAGGACGATACCGTTTTTAGGTGACTATCTGAAGCTATCGGTATCAGCAAATATATATACATATTACTATACATGTATATTTAAATTCTCACAGATATAATGCCGGTAATATGATGCGGTGGAGATATATATATATATATAACCCATTAAGTTGTTAAAGATACCGCGGAGTTCTCGTACATGTAAGTAAGTAGGTATCGCGCTTCGGGACGTATAACTCACGGCCGTGAGGATAGGAGCCATTCGTGATGCGATAGGAGAATAAAGTCGTAAATTTAACGACCGAACCGTCGAACGATATGAGTATCGCGACACTTATGGATTATAGAAAATAACGAGGGGATTCGTAATTGCTGTTATAACGAGGACGTGTTATCTCAGCGCGACGACTGATTGAAATGTATATATAAAACAGACCGTGTAGCGCCGATTTCGGTCGAAAAGTCTTCCCCTTTTTTCATCGAGCTAAGGCGAATGTGTAGACCCGGTTCACCGTAATGATCGTCTCTAAAAATGGAAAATATTGCAGCTGAATATCGAAAAAGCCCGGGGTATTAGACGAGGTAAAATAGCGAGAGGATGAACATCTGCAGGATGTACCCGTGTATAGCGAGCGTAGCTGGAAGGCGTGGTGAATTTTTCTTGGCATACTGCATGAAGCACAAGGTAACGTGGAAGCTACTGAGCGTATAACATCCTCGTCTCGCAAGCTGATGCGCTCGGTATAGTAGCGAAGAAAAGAATGGTATAGTTATATGATATTATAGAGAGGAAGATGTGGAAAAGAGGGACGACCACGTGCTGCCACGTCGATCGTTCTGGGCTATAAAAAGAAAAACTCGAGATAATGAAGTTGTCTACATTCTACTTCTGCGCAAGTTTCCACCACCTGCCGGCTCGTAGTGCCACCTCGCAAACTCCTTTCGCGCGCCAATATCACTTTATGTCCGGATAAATTTAACGACGAGAACCGACCGATCTTCGAAACCGCCTCGAAAACGAATCGACAAAATTTCCGAGTCAACTTTCAGTCGTCGAATTTCGACGTGACGGGGACAGGCTGCTGTCCGAGGATTTTTTTTCAATCGATATCCGGTAAGAAAAAAAACTTTTGGGGGACTTTCCGGCCGCAAGGCGATAATGCCGAGTTTTCATTTGTCTGAACTGCCCGGAGGTCGGCGTCGCCGACCCGTTTTACACCCTCGGCAGTCCTTGAGTCGAGAAACCCTTGGGCATAAACAAAACCGTAAATGAGACCGGGACCGTGTCAAGGGGTTGTTACTTCTCCGTTTGGTCCGTGGAGAACGGGGTAGTACCGGCGTTGGAGGACCTTCGCGTCCAGGAGGATGCGAGATGTCGTTTCTCGCTGTACGCTAGACGAATTTTCCGCGTACAAAACAAGAAATGTATGCTAAAATTATGCGACACGACGACAACTTTGCATACATACATTACCCCCCACCTACCGACCGGAGAACTGAAGGAGAAAAAAGACACGAGACACCGTTTGATGTTGCATATAAACTACCGCGCTTCATACCCATACGATTAACTGACTACGGTGTACGCAACTTTTTTTCGGTGATACAACCGAGCCCCTCGAACATGGTCGGTCGACTCGGCAAGAGCGATGTTCGGATGAATTTTTTAACTAACGTTAGTTAGCGGCGGCGGCGGCGGCTATATGAGATTAATCGACGTCCTTCGATCGTGTCGAGAGAGAGCCTTACACATTTTCCTCGCGCTTTCGTGAAAACTGATCTTTGACGAGTGATCGTGATTTCGTTCAATTTTAAAATTATTTCCCAGATTTGGTACCTTTCGACGGTACGAGAGCCTTGAATTTTTATGTTCCTCGGAAGGACGTCCTCTTGAAGAAAAAAATCCCAACGGTTGAATATTCAAACCAAGCTCCGCACGTTATCGAATTCTTTCCACTTTTCAAAGCATACGATATATCCTTCTGGTTCCGTGTACTTTACGTCGCATTATTCCGGTAAAACAAATTACAGAGAACATCCATTCGTCGCATTTGAGAGAAAACCATTTTCCGTATTACGCCTGACAAAAGTTGTTGGACAGCGTTAGTTGTCGAGAATATCGATATCGTGTTGGCAATTATTATTATTATCATTATTATCATTATTATTGCAGTACCAGTCAACGATCTAGCGCAAAATATACAAGGATATGCGGGAGATTGGTTTCCGGCCGTAGAAAGTGCTGAAGTTGGCGATGGCGATGGGGGGGAGGGGAGGCGATGGATTCAACTTGGAATACAGAAATTGCGAAGCAGTTTGGAAACGGGTGAAAAGTAAATTCGAGAAATTGCAGAGAAGTGTGTCAGTAGCAGTAGTGGTAGATTTCGCGTAGGTGGCGGTGAAAATATAAAGTCGTTATATATCGTATACGTACGTAGGTACCTGCCGCTGTGATCCGGGATAAAAATTGAAGAAGTGGGAAGGGATATGGAAAAAGAGAGTGAAATAAAAGGAAGACAACGGGCAGATATAGGAGGGGAACGGGATATGGACGAACAAAAAAGAAGTTGAGGACGTACCACGTGTCCTTGAATTATCTCACTCGTACGCGGAGATCAGAGGGAGAAAAAAGGAGAGAGAGAGAGAGAGAGAGAGAGAGAGACCTCGACAGCTCGCGCGTGTCTGCGCACGGAGTCACGAAAGTATTCAGCGGGGACCGACTTAACATCCTTCGCATAGGATATCCGAAAAGCGAACGATCTCTACAGTTATATAGCATGTACAGCGAGTGGGTTGGAATCAAATTGAAACGACCGAGTCCTATTCTTTCACCGTCGGCAATGCCGGGGAAATGTTCGTCTCCTAAGAAATGCGAGTGCGTCTGACAATGAGTCGACGACTTTTCGCGGTAACTCACATAGCGCTCGATTGCTCGGAGTTAAAGATGCGTAGTATATCTATAGGCGAGAGTTGCGGTAAGTACTCGACGACCTTCTCGTTCGAAGGAAACTGCGTAACTCTGCGAACGACAACATTAGGGACCGGATTTTCTGGAAATACTTCGTCGAACGTACGCTCCTCGTTTTCCCGAAGCAGAGTTGAAAAGTGAACGTAGAAAGAGGAAAAAACGAAAACAGTTGGAAGGGTGGTTCTTGTCCTTGGGTAGAAAATATCGTGTGCACGTAGAAAGCGAAGAGAAGGAGGGAAAAAAAAAAGAGGACTCGGGAAGGGAGGAAACCGTGACGAGTACCCGAGAAGCGTGGCATCTGGTGGAGAGCGGTAAGTTGAAAAGGGTGATTTCAATCGGACATCACAACGAATGACCCAATCGAGACGACTTAAGAACCGTTCGGGTTTCCAATCAGAGGGGCGGGGTTGTACCTTGGTAAGATGTTCGGAGCTTCCGCGCTTCCTTTACCTCCGCCGCCTGGCTCCTTCAATAGGTGGGCCGTTTCCCGAACCCTGCGGACGCTTTCGGACGCGTTATTCGGTGTCTGGTTCCGGTCCCGCCTCAGCGATGCCGTAGGTACCTTCGGAGTCGACGAGGTCTTCGGCTGATCCTCGAAATCTCTCCCTTTCAGATATTGGCCGGGATTCGAACTCCCGTAATTCGTGATTCGCTACGCTGACAATCTCCTCTGCGCTGGTACGCGATCAAAATCGTCGGATTCGAATTGATTTTCTCAGAGCTTCGTCGCCCGGCCTCAACGGAATTTCGTACCCTGGCAATCGATCGCACGATTGTTTTATATAATTTCGAGCATCGTCGCTTCGACATTTTCACACGAGTGTGCGCGTGGCAGGAGAGTACGTGGTTCATGGGAAGAAGCTAATTCGTATTGACAAATAGGCAGGTATAAATCACGGTAAACAGTTGAATAATGGTATTCGATTTCGCCGGATGAGGGTATTTTTTTTACAGGGTAGTTTCAGCCACCTGATTCCAAGGTTAGAGTATCTGTCGAGCAAATGGGGTGATTAGTTATATTCCGACCTACGTAAGGCGTGGATTCCGAGCCCGCTTATCCCCGCGATCGAATGATCCACCACCACCCCAGACACTCGCGGTCTCGCTACGAAAGCCCTGTTACACGTATACCCGGCGTCGAATCGCGTAATGCAAGTAATCGTAGTATACATTGAATGCCGGCTGTCTTCCCGATAAACGCCCATCAATTTTATTCACCCCGCTTGCTCGTAACAAGGATACCATTTCTTCGAAATCCTGTATCGTCGGTTGACTCGGCGACATTCCTTCGAGACATTCACTCTTCCGGGTCGTCCAGGCACGACATCGGGTCTTAACCCGATGGAACGATGTGCTCGTGGTACAGTTATTACCATCAATAACGGCAATTCGCTTCGGAAATCAGTACAGATTCTATGAAACTTTCATTTTCCTTCGATAGTTTGTCCGCAGCTGCTGGACCTCGATAGATTCTCGGGGGGGTTTGGTAATTACGACCATTAGCGACGTCGCTCGGCACGTTAGATCCCGTCTGAGGGAGTTTTATTGAAAAAATTGTTTGTTCGCAGGTATCCCCCTACGCGCGACCAATTCGACGACGTCCCTCGCTCTTCGTCGCGAGATCCGTATCGTATTTCCTTCCCCACACACGTTTTCGGAGTAAATACGGGGCCGGTGCGCCTATGGCTTCCGTGCGAAACCCACGGCCGGTCGAGGTCACGCGATAATTGTCAGAATTTCGCCAGATTCACTGGAAACGTTAGAAAATTTTTATGCGCCTTTTCAGGATATGTCGTCCGAGTGGAGGGAATCTTCCGTATTTCGAACCTCTTGTCAATCGATATTTCGACGTCTCGTCGACATTTCGTCGGCTGCGGTATTACGACGTACGTACGTACAATCGGTTTCCGTTGGGCGCATACATTGATAATAATTTTTATGAGTCGCATTTCGCAGCGCACGCGATTTCGCGAGACGAATCATGTATGTAGAGTGTACGTGTATACCTGATTCATCGTCCGGTCGTGGCGTGAAACGTACGACTGCATACCCGTACTTTTCTATTGTAATAAACCAGCTGCGACGTTGACGCCGCGAAGTTTGCGCGGTATCGATATATAAATCCAGGTAAAAATATGAGGTATACGTATAAAGTATATCGTGTATGACGAAGGTATGTGTAACCCACGTGGTGTATAATACAATATTTGACCAAGATTATTAGCCTCCTCGTTTCTCGAGTTCGCCGATTTTCTGATAAAATCTCACCGCGCTACGATTTACCTTAATAATTTCCGAGGTAAAAAGTGAGGGGGAAAGAAGGAAAAAAAATAAAAATAAAAAAAAATAAAACGGAAATGAAATGGAATAGAGAGAAAAGGGAGGTAATGGAAAAAGGTTATTCAGAGCCAATAGGCTGATTTCGAGGGGTGAAGTTTGACGATGTTAGCGCGAGTGGATGGTGGCGGGCAGGTAGATCCTGGAGGGTTACGGAGAGTTTTTGAGGTGAATTTATCTCACGTGTTAGAAATAAAGTTAGAGCTAGCCGGGATCGAAATGAAACGAAACGAAACTTTACTAAACCGAAACCCGCGTACCCGCTGCTCTAAGCGAGTTACTTTTTCCCCCCGTCATTTTTCCATCTCCGCACTGCGAGCCTCATACACGTGTAATATAAATACAAGGCGATCCTACGTGAGTTGAACCGAGGCAGTATCTCGAAAATGAAGTGTTTCGTTGAAAAATAATTTCATTGAAAGTTCGGAGAAATAATTTTATTTGGCAAAAAAAAAAAAAAACGACAAGATTCTGATTCGTCCGAGGTCATTGAATAATTAGGGAAGAAGAACGAAGGATGGAATCGACATGAATGAACGGTGAACGACGATCCGAAGATCTCCATTATTTTCCGCATCGAATGTACAGAGCGCTAGACGGTTCGTCTCAATAAGGAGGATTTACTTGGCCTACATTCCATCCGAAAGTAAGCGAGAATTAAACGAATCCCGGGATCTGTCCAAACATTTAGACTCGAGACACTCGAAAGTTCCAACCCTTGAGTACCTCGCAGGGCGGAGAGAGAAGTGTATAAGAGAGAACTCCTCGAAATGGATTTATTTCTTCGGGTTCTCCGGGGTGAGCCTCCCCTTTTTACTTCGTCTTTTTTCCCTCCCCCTCCCCCTCCCCCCCCTCGCCCCACTCTCAACCGCCGTTCCCTCGCTTCTATAGCCTTCGGGGTTCGAGTATCGGCTACCGAGCGTAGAACCCTTACACTCCTCACGGGGTCAGCGGGACTCTTTCATTCTGTGGAGAAAATTGGCCCCAGGGAAGATTTTCCAAGGTGCAGGGGTTCTCGTATGACTGTACATATATGTATACCATCCATACCACTCGGAAATTCGGACCAGATAGCTTCCTTGCAGTGACACGAGGTTAGGGAGGGCAGAGGGGCACAGGGCATTGATGTTTTGTTGCGTGTGAACGAACCAGAACAAAGTACAGAAAAAAAAATAAAATAAAATAAAAACGAGAAAAAAGACCAAAAAAAAAAAAAAAAAGAGAGAGAGAAGAAAGGGCTTCGGCAGTGGAAACCCGGGGTGAAACTGGCTCCTCCGAACGGCGAGGAAAAAGAAGAGGTGAAACGTGAACGAAGAGGGGGTGGATGGTAATTTGAATTCCTGAATTTTATGTGGCAATCGACCGCCCAGGCGCCTAAGTGCAAACCAAGCAATCCGAGGTTCACTCGGCCAGAAAATGAATTCCTTCCAACTAAAAGACTAAAAGCATATGACGAGAGAAGAGGGGGGTGGGGGGAAAAATATATCTGAATAAAGAGGAACAGGGACAGCGGAAGAAGAGGGAAAAAAAATCAAGGCAGCTGAATTAACCGAATAATGAAAAGCTGATTAGGGGTCAGATCGTTGCGTGAAGAATATAAACGATTCATCCCGACCGCTGGCGTGAAATCATTCCAAACAAAGTGAAAAATATCATTTTGAATGAAAAAAACCGAATACCAAAGAATAACATCCTTATCAACAATCTCATCCTGTCGGAAGAAAAATGTTTTTACGCTTTTTCGGAAAATCCGACTTGATCATGACACAAAGTACAAAAAATATTTCTCATCCAAGTTTCTGCGGTCGGTTAATCGTCAATTAAATATTTCGAATGGGCGATCGCATTTACCAGGCGGCATAAATAAGTCGTACGAAAGCCGCCTTGGGTGTTGTATACATATACATACGAGAGCGTTCGAGTGCACTTGGCTGCTCGCGCCGGGTGATTTTATAGATTTTTATACCCGGCGTGGCACACGTTCGGAGAATTCGCCCTCAAATTGCGCTGTAGATTAAAACGAAACACGATCTTCGTTTGAAAACTAATACCCGCACAGCCGAATCGTATCAGAGCGTATGGTGAAGAATATTTTTTGCTCGAAAATGATTTCCATTTTTTTTTTTCTTTTATTCTGTTGAAATTTGCCCACAAGCGAATCGTCGATTCACAATCGTTGAACTCAACGCGAGTCGAAATCGGATACGACGATCGACGATCGACGAAACATTTCCCATGGGTCATCATCAGACTCATTTCCCCGCATTTTCAATCCATCCTCAACCTTCGCCTCAGCGTCGCTGCGATGCCGCGGTGATGAATTTTGCCTTCCATCCTTACCGTAGATTCGCATTATATCGCGAGCATTTACCGTCAACGAGAGCAATGAATTGTCTGCCCCGTCGGTGCGTTGCACGCACGCGTCTCTCCACACGTCGAAGAAAATTAAAAATGAGAAAAAAAAAAAGAAAGAAATTAATAAACACAGGTAAAGTAGATGGGTGTATTACGCCTCATCCGAAAGCTGGCAGACACTCGAGGGATTCATTACAATAAAATTTGCAACAGGAACCGCCACGCTCGCGGTAAAAGGAATAAAATGAAAAATCAGTAAGAGAGAAAAAAAAAGAAAAGAAAAGGTAAAACGAAAATTGTGGAGGAATTAGAATGTAAGAGCTGACAGACAAAGGAGGGACGGAGTTCGGGGTTTAGGGTTTAGGGAGCGAAACGGAAGGAAGGCGAAAGGTGTCCGAGTTGAGAGGGTGCGGGATCCGGAAGCGAATCTTTTTGGAGTTACGTGATAAACCACCGCGCGGTAACCAAGGGTACGAGAACGGGAAAACCTTTCGAAAAACGAACATCGCGGCAACGCGTTGACGAGGGCTCGAACCGCCGTAGGAATCCCCACGGGTATAACGCCCTTGCATATTTTTTACTCTTGGAAAAAAACTTCCCGCGAAACCGCGATGAACTCGTCTACGTATCGAGGATCATCGGGATGAAAAATCTTCCAATGATATCGTTTCGCGCGGAGACGTCGCTTGGCGACGGAAAAAAAAAAAAAAAATCATCGGCAGATCACCTGCAGTTGACGTCGGGATAGCGAGGCGCGACGACGGCGACTGCGAAAGGGTGCGGAGTACCGCAGGGCGCCAACATTCGCTCGGGTTTCTCCACGTTCAACGATTAACGAAACTAGATAGGACACGAAGCCCCGAAGGTAAAGGGGAAGGGCGAACCGAAAGGGAGAGAAGAGGGAGAGTTGTGGAACGATCGCAGTCACACCGCTCAACCCATAGGAGAGAGAGAGAGTACAGGGGAGAAGAAAGCTTTTACATCAGGATCAAAACTTTCATGCCGGTACACTGTTTGAGGTATTACTACAAACGGGAGATAAGTACATCACGTAACTTGCCCGGCTTCAGATCTCTGACGACGACAAGTGTACCAACCGAATGTACGAGAGTAAGTACGCGTTTGATACTCGCGGATGGATCATCGGAACCATTCCGTCCAACCCGATCCTCCGAAAACACGTAAGGAAAAAGAGAAGAATTCAATCGGCTCGTTTGAGAAGATTGTAAAATCGTATCCGCTCGGCATGTGAGGTAGAAAAAGGACCTTCCGAATATGGTGACTAAACAACAAAGTACAGAGATCGTGGGAGTGAAGAGGACCGGGTAAGATCGAGGGAAAGGGAAGGAGCCAGGAGCAACCAGAAGGGGTCGGGGTTGCGCGGTAATTACCAATTTGGTTATTACGGTAATCTCACGGTGAAGATACCGCATGATTCCGTTCGGTGAGCTTGGATTACAAGCGTTGAGCTCCTGCCTTTTCCGGTTCGTTTCCGCCGACGGTGAAATTTGACACGATGTTTTCGATTTCGAGTCGGTGGTGACCGATAAAAATTGATGTACGGTGTGATTCAGCGCGCGAACACGCGGAAATGTTTCGAGAATCGGTAAGCGTTAAGGAGAACGTCAATTGGACGGATTGAATTTTTTGAACCTCGAAGTACCGGTTCGTATGTCAACGATACAAATCGCTGGATCTCCCGTTTGCCGCGTGCACACGCTCCTCCTTCATTCCCGTACACGTATATATATATACATATACCTGATTACTCCGGCTCTATTTACACTCCAGGATTCACTACACGAGCCGCCAAGTTGCCCGATTAATACGCGGCATTGTTTAAACGAGAACAAGCGGGCTATAAAGCACTCGCATTATTATTTCCCTCGAGGGTGAAAATTTAATGCCCAGCTACTACCAGCCGACTAAACTCAAATTCTCGCTTCTACAGCTCGTGCCACCGCTGGGCTGCTGTTCGTTCAACTTTCACCAAAAATTTATTTATACCACCCGTACACGCGCTGCACGTCCTACCTGCGTATATCGTTGGGAATTCCTTCGAGATACTCAACGCCGAATCCCACGTGGCACGGAGAGTTTCGTCTCGAATATTATTCCGAGCTGAATTTTTCAACGAATTTGCCCGACGACGGGACGAGGGCAGCCCTCCAATCAAAGTCGAGTCTTGTCGTATACCGAACGTCTTTTCCACACCGCATCTGACCCGGCTCTGAAGCTAATTACCTGGATTTCTCCTTTATTCGCCACCCTTTGTGTATTTAAAAAAAGTGGCGGCGAGACGCTCCTTTGCGAACAGCAGTCCGCAGGTTTCGCGGGATCTTCCTCAACGCTCTCTCTACATTATTATCGTCATCGGTGACTTTTATTCGGTCCTTTTCCCTGTCGACGAACCGCACGTAAAATGACAAACAGTTGGCAACGCGTACGTTATTTCGATTCCCAATGCGCATGAATTAAAACGGTGAGTTTTGAGATTACTCAGTGTGGTGCGCGGGGTTCGGTTATCACTCAAGAACATGCGGAATAATCGTGCATCAGAAACGCATTAACGAGTGTCGGGATGCTCGATAATTCCTTCCCCTCAAAAGGGGGTATACCTTCATTCCTCCCTCGCTCGTGCAGCAGCGGTGGCACCAAACCGTAATCTCGCTTTGCACTCCACCTCCCAAACCACAAATCAAGTCGCCATTCAATGTCGATCGACAGCTAAAGCGTCCCCTTGCCGTACTTGAAAACCCGAACGAGAATTTTTTGGATCTCGAGAGAGAGAGAGAGAGAGAGAATCGCAGCGGGAATTCTTATCTATTAATATACCATCGACATCTGTACGGGGCTGTACCGTCGCTTGAGGAGTTCAACTCCTCAGCCTCTTCCTTATCCCGCAGGTGTACGGATGGCAAGGATATCGCGAAAGAGAGCCCCCGAAGCCTCAGGCTTCCGGATTCCGGATTCCGCAGGTTTCCGGATTTCAGCTACGCAACCGGCTCCCTCTTCCTCTCTCCCTCTCTCCCTTTGGTCCTCAAGATCTCCTCCAAAAGAGGGGAAAGCCGCTCTTCGCGATACTCACCCGCATTCGATTACATATCTCGATTGGAATCTATTTCGACCCCTTATGGTTCCGTTACGCGTTTTCTCATGATCTTCGCATCCCCCTCTAGTTCGGGATTTTGGGGATATATACCCAACTTTAAATCTGGATATAGGTTATACATCGTCCTGCGGATTCAAACGAGAAGAAAATCCATTCGATTGCTCACTTCTGTCGCCCCTACCCTTCCTCTGCCTCCAACCGCATTCCGGGACACCGACGACGGTATCTACCGTTATCACATACATGGTGCGAGTGATGCGACGCGTCAAACGTGGCTTACAATGACACCCTAAACGCATCCGATAAATCGAACACGGAACTGACATCGCCAAATTCTAGCCGCTCATTTCACGTAGACGTATAATTACATAGGTAATCGGGGAGGTCAGCCGATCCTCGGAGCTCCGAATCCTTCGCAAAAGTGAACAAGCTCTGTCTATGGGAATCAACGCTCTACGATACGCGCACGCTTTACGAATAATCAAAAGTTTGATTCGCGCCGTTTCCCCCCTCCCACCTGCGTGAGAAATGATATCCTTTCGTATAACCAGAAATACGTCCGTTCGTAATTTATCATAACTATTTGTAACAACCGGGGTCGCGTAAAGGTTTATTCGGCGGCTGAAATTCAACGCGAAGAGACAGAAACGTTAATCAATTTTATCGGTAAAGATAATCCCGTCGCGCGTTTCCTTCCGCGGATATCCCGCAGGACACTGACGGTGGAAGCTGCCGAATAATCCCGAAGTTGTAAATCAAAATAAGGTCGAAGCGAAAACGTTCAACCGGTGTAAATCTATCCGCGCGTTACTCCTAAATCGCCAATATTTATTTATAATTGGTCGAAAGCACCCCATTACCAACATCCCCCGAAGTCGTGAAAACTTCCGGTAAATCATACCCCGCATTACAGGCGTTCGTTCCTATCATTCCCACTCTGATTTAAACATACATTTGTACATACCTACCTACACCGCCGGTACATAAGTATCTACCGCTCCACCCCAGCTGACAGAGGCTGATTGGTGTCGTTTGATAAGGCACTTTGGTAACATTTCGTATACGTACGTACGTATTATAGCCGCCCCAGTTTTCACCCCCGCATTTCCCCCCCTCCCCCCACCCCGTTATCTTTATTGCTCAGTCTCCGGCGGGAGTCTCTTATATCATTGCGACGCAGTGTCGTCGGTCGGTGGGCTCTTCCTGCAATTACTAATTGTAAGTCGCTATAATTTTCATTACCGGCTACGGGTGGTGTCTTGCAAAAGCCGATAAAAGTACGATTACAATAAACTATCCGTGTCTCACTTGACTTTTCGATTCGGTCGAAACGAATTCCGAAAATTCGTGGAGTCAAAATTTCGTAACCGCTGTTCCCCCGGACTTCGTTACTCTGTATCACTGCTCGCAACAGCTGTTTACCGAAAACATATTTGCCAGCGCCGGTTAATATCACATGTCGACCGTAAAAACCCCGATACTATCAGAGAAAACAATACGCACGAGTACCATACGCACGTGCGTATTGGTCTGTCATTTGTGAATGTTCGTTGCATTCTATGCGTTCGAAATGGGAATTGGGAATATTGTACGTAAAATATGAAATCAAATAGAAACCGTTACGTTGCACGTCCCACGCTGCGCGCTGCTGCGCGCTGCTGCACCTGAGTAGCGTAATAAAATTCTTCACTTTTTTTGGTAAATCGTTGTACATCCCGATTTTACGTACGTATACAGTAAATCGCCTACACGAATCGCGAGGAATGAATTCAAACGGTCAATTGGTTATCTTTTTTTTTTCTCCGTAATTGACGATTCTATTCCCGAATTACTTTCATACCTCTACTCGAATTCATTCGGTTTTCTTTTTCGGAAGTGGTACGGTAATTTGATAACGCAACAATTGGCAAAGATTGCCAGGCTATCGAACGACCGCAGGAACGACGCCCATATTGCTGATAATACCTACTCGTCTCGCGGTTCTTTGGTTTAATGTTTTGTCGCGTTTATCCTCAGATTATACTAAAATTAAAAAGCTTCCGAACCCTCGGCTTCTCCTCGCGACTGGAAGACCTTAGAAGGCGAACGTAGCCCCTGCAGCGGCAGCAGCGGCAGAAGCCTTCCCCCCGCCGTTTCTCATTTTTCCTTTTTTTTTTTTTCACCCGATGTAGCCTCAGAATTCCGCCATCTGCTCGCTATAGGAGGAGTAATCCTGCCGGTTTATTAAGTAATTAAATCACCGGTGCTCCCAGCCAACACAAATTAACTTTCTTGTAACAAAGTATAAAAACTTGTTAAAAAAGTTCACCCCGAAATGATTGGGATTTTTCTTTTTTTTTTTCTCTCTCTCTCTCTCTCTCCTTTAAATTATTCTTATCGTAACAGTGATAATAATTATTATATATATTATTATTGCGTTTTCTTCCTTTCTTTTTTATACACCGGTTCTTCCGGTTCATTCTGTGTCAACATTTGTCAGGAAGAGGAAGAAAGAAATGAAGAGACGAGAGGAAAGAAAGAAAGAACGCGAAAATTTGCATACTTGAGAATCTCTTCTTGATTTCGTATTATAAAATCGAAGCAATGGTCCTTAATTAATTCTGACCGAAATCTCTTGAAAAAGATTCGAATCATTCGCAGTAGATTGTAAGGTACGTTACAGCAATTTAGAAAACCAGTCCGGATTGATATCGTTGAGAGAAGAAGAAAAAAAAAAAAAAAAGTTTCTTATTTCAATCCGAAATTCAGTAGCCGAGACTTCGGCCACTTCCGGTGGATGAGGCAAACAAGTAACAATTAATTACCGTTGGCTAAGTATTCCGGAGGATAAGACGCGGCGGAGGGGGCGAGTACAGCGAACCGAATATACATATAACATAGACGCAATGCTAATTCATTGAAATGGGTGAAATGTCCTGAGTAAACAAAGTCTAACAAACCGCAATTTGGTAGGTGGGTGGGTAGGTAGGTAGGTAGCGAACACGAGCGGGATAAGAGCTGTGATTGAAGCGTATGTCTAGCCGAAGGGGAAGACTACTGGAAACGGGCGACGAAGCGGGAAGCGAGAAATGGGAAACGGGGGGAACAGGAAAACGGGGGGAACAGGAATCGGAAAACTGGCTCTCCGCGAGATCCTCTTCGCAGCTAGACTCCCTCGTCAAGGATTTCTCTACGCGGTGGGAAGTGTGTTCGTTGATTACTTAGGGGATATAAGTAACGGTGCACAGCTGAGCAGGTGACTCGGTTGCCGAAATTTCATCCGTGCTTAGAAAATGCTCGGGAATCGATAAATGCGTTGTTAACGCTGTTTCTTACTACGCGAACTTGATTTACCGCCACCTCTTGATAGTTATAGACGTGTGCGGCAACCGGTTTCGAGGTGTCGACAAACTCCGCGATGGGCAAACTTTCCCAAACCGACGTCTGCCAGGCACGTGTGCGACTAGCCGCGGCGAGGAACGGGGGGAGCTTCGCCTTCGAATTCGCGAGTGCGAAGCTCGGAATGGGAGGACGACAGACCGCTGCTGCGGACTGCGGAGACAACCTCGTCCTTCGGGTCTTCGGGACTATTCCTTCATGATCTACATATGTAAACAGTGGCTACCTAACCTACTCTTTGCGAGGAAATTCGAATCTCCGTGTAACTCTGGCAAATTCCGAATCGTACTCTCCGCTCCGACGGGCGGTCGCGTTTAAGCTCGAGTAAACGTGCTGAACTTAGCGGCACACTTTCGGCGGTATACCAAACAAATTGAAATCCACGGTGCCGGATGAATTCGTTGGAAATTTTCCCGCTAAAAGTCAGACGGGATTTCGGTGATCGACGCAGTTGAGACACGGTCGCGTTACTCTGCAACCGCCCGCGGCTCGATGTAACTCGCGTTTGATTGAAATTTCCCGAGTGCGTTAATGTAGTTCGTACCCAGGAATTCGAATCTGAGAGAGTAAGAATTGATCGTATCGAGCTTTTCTTATGTATTTTGACCTCAGGAACACGAATCCGTTGTCCAAATTGAGCTACGATTCTTTCTCTTCGAGATATCCTCAAATTTGTACCAAAAAATGCGAAAAAATGGGGATAACTCGGAAATTTTCGCAGATAGATTAATTTGGCTTTCAGATTCGAATTTCTGAGATCGAAATACATGAGAATGGCATGGGAAACCCGAGAAAAAAAAATGTTGATTTTTGACCCAAAAATCGATAAAATGCGCGGGTTCAAATCCCTTTGGGGATTTCTGGGCCAAATTTTTTTTTTTCTTGCGAATTGATCGTATGACACTATTCTGATGTATTTTGACCTCAGGAATCCGATTCTGGAAGGAAAATTGATCTATCTCTGTAATTGACCGAGTGATCGCCAATTTTCAGCTCTTCGGGATCAAGACTAAAAAATTCATTTTATCGTCTATTTTAATGTAGTTCGTACCCCGAAATTCAAATCTGAGAGAGTAAGAATTGATCGTATCGAGCTTTTCTTATGTATTTTGACCTCAGGAACACGAATCTGTTGTCCAAATTGAGCTACGATTCTTTCTCTTCGAGATATCCTCAAATTTGTACCAAAAAATGCGAAAAAATGGGGATAACTCGGAAATTTTCGCAGATAGATTAATTTGGCTTTCAGATTCGAATTTCTGAGATCGAAATACATGAGAATGGCATGGGAAACCCGAGAAAAAAAATGTTGATTTTTGACCCAAAAATCGATAAAATGCGCGGGTTCAAATCCCTTTGGGGATTTCTGGGCCAAATTTTTTTTTTTTTTTGTGAATTGATCGTATGACACTATTCTGATGTATTTTGACCTCAGGAATCCGATTCTGGAAGGAAAATTGATCTATCTCTGTAATTGACCGAGTGATCGCCAATTTTCAGCTCTTCGGGATCAAGACTAAAAAATTCATTTTATCGTCTATTTTAATGTAGTTCGTACCCCGAAATTCAAATCTGAGAGAGTAAGAATTGATCGTATCGAGCTTTTCTTATGTATTTTGACCTCAGGAACACGAATCTGTTGTCCAAATTGAGCTACGATTCTTTCTCTTCGAGATATCCTCAAATTTGTACCAAAAAATGCGAAAAAATGGGGATAACTCGGAAATTTTCGCAGATAGATTAATTTGGCTTTCAGATTCGAATTTCTGAGATCGTAATACATGAGAATGGCATGGGAAACCCGAGAAAAAAAAATGTTGATTTTTGACCCAAAAATCGATAAAATGCGCGGGTTCAAATCCCTTTGGGGATTTCTGGGCCAAATTTTTTTTTTTCTTGCGAATTGATCGTATGACACTATTCTGATGTATTTTGACCTCAGGAATCCGATTCTGGAAGGAAAATTGATCTATCTCTGTAATTGACCGAGTGATCGCCAATTTTCAGCTCTTCGGGATCAAGACTAAAAAATTCATTTTATCGTCTATTTTAATGTAGTTCGTACCCCGAAATTCAAATCTGAGAGAGTAAGAATTGATCGTGTCGAGCTTTTCTTATGTATTTTGACCTCAGGAACACGAATCTGTTGTCCAAATTGAGCTACGATTCTTTCTCTTCGAGATATCCTCAAATTTGTACCAAAAAATGCGAAAAAATGGGGATAACTCGGAAATTTTCGCAGATAGATTAATTTGGCTTTCAGATTCGAATTTCTGAGATCGTAATACATGAGAATGGCATGGGAAACCCGAGAAAAAAAAATGTTGATTTTTGACCCAAAAATCGATAAAATGCGCGGGTTCGAATCCCTTTGGGGATTTCTGGGCCAAATTTTTTTTTTTCTTGCGAATTGATCGTATGACACTATTCTGATGTATTTTGACCTCAGGAATCCGATTCTGGAAGGAACATTGATCTATCTCTGTAATTGACCGAGTGATCGCCAATTTTCAGCTCTTCGGGATCAAGACTAAAAAATTCATTTTATCGTCTATTTTAATGTAGTTCGTACCCCGAAATTCAAATCTGAGAGAGTAAGAATTGATCGTGTCGAGCTTTTCTTATGTATTTTGACCTCAGGAACACGAATCTGTTGTCCAAATTGAGCTACGATTCTTTCTCTCCGAGATATCCTCAAATTTGTACCAAAAAATGCGAAAAAATGGGGATAACTCGGAAATTTTCGCAGATAGATTAATTTGGCTCTCAGATTCGAATTTCTGAGATCGAAATACATGAGAATGGCATGGGAAACCCGAGAAAAAAAAATGTTGATTTTTGACCCAAAAATCGATAAAATGCGCGGGTTCAAATCCCTTTGGGGATTTCTGGGCCAAATTTTTTTTTTTCTTGCGAATTGATCGTATGACACTATTCTGATGTATTTTGACCTCAGGAATCCGATTCTGGAAGGAAAATTGATCTATCTCTGTAATTGACCGAGTGATCGCCAATTTTCAGCTCTTCGGGATCAAGACTAAAAAATTCATTTTATCGTCTATTTTAATGTAGTTCGTACCCCGAAATTCAAATCTGAGAGAGTAAGAATTGATCGTGTCGAGCTTTTCTTATGTATTTTGACCTCAGGAACACGAATCTGTTGTCCAAATTGAGCTACGATTCTTTCTCTTCGAGATATCCTCAAATTTGTACCAAAAAATGCGAAAAAATGGGGATAACTCGGAAATTTTCGCAGATAGAATTATTTGGCTTTCAGATTCGAATTTTTGAGATCGAAATACATGAGAATGGCATGGAAAACCCGAGAAAAAAAATGTTGATTTTTGACCCAAAAATCGATAAAATGCGCGGGTTCAAATCCCTTTGGGGATTTCTGGGCCAAATTTTTTTTTTTCTTGCGAATTGATCGTATGACACTATTCTGATGTATTTTGACCTCAGGAATCCGATTCTGGAAGGAAAATTGATCTATCTCTGTAATTGACCGAGTGATCGCCAATTTTCAGCTCTTCGGGATCAAGACTAAAAAATTCATTTTATCGTCTATTTTAATGTAGTTCGTACCCCGAAATTCAAATCTGAGAGAGTAAGAATTGATCGTGTCGAGCTTTTCTTATGTATTTTGACCTCAGGAACACGAATCTGTTGTCCAAATTGAGCTACGATTCTTTCTCTCCGAGATATCCTCAAATTTGTACCAAAAAATGCGAAAAAATGGGGATAACTCGGAAATTTTCGCAGATAGATTAATTTGGCTCTCAGATTCGAATTTCTGAGATCGAAATACATGAGAATGGCATGGGAAACCCGAGAAAAAAAAATGTTGATTTTTGACCCAAAAATCGATAAAATGCGCGGGTTCAAATCCCTTTGGGGATTTCTGGGCCAAATTTTTTTTTTTCTTGCGAATTGATCGTATGACACTATTCTGATGTATTTTGACCTCAGGAATCCGATTCTGGAAGGAAAATTGATCTATCTCTGTAATTGACCGAGTGATCGCCAATTTTCAGCTCTTCGGGATCAAGACTAAAAAATTCATTTTATCGTCTATTTTAATGTAGTTCGTACCCCGAAATTCAAATCTGAGAGAGTAAGAATTGATCGTATCGAGCTTTTCTTATGTATTTTGACCTCAGGAACACGAATCTGTTGTCCAAATTGAGCTACGATTCTTTCTCTTCGAGATATCCTCAAATTTGTACCAAAAAATGCGAAAAAATGGGGATAACTCGGAAATTTTCGCAGATAGATTAATTTGGCTTTCAGATTCGAATTTCTGAGATCGTAATACATGAGAATGGCATGGGAAACCCGAGAAAAAAAAATGTTGATTTTTGACCCAAAAATCGATAAAATGCGCGGGTTCAAATCCCTTTGGGGATTTCTGGGCCAAATTTTTTTTTTTCTTGCGAATTGATCGTATGACACTATTCTGATGTATTTTGACCTCAGGAATCCGATTCTGGAAGGAAAATTGATCTATCTCTGTAATTGACCGAGTGATCGCCAATTTTCAGCTCTTCGGGATCAAGACTAAAAAATTCATTTTATCGTCTATTTTAATGTAGTTCGTACCCCGAAATTCAAATCTGAGAGAGTAAGAATTGATCGTGTCGAGCTTTTCTTATGTATTTTGACCTCAGGAACACGAATCTGTTGTCCAAATTGAGCTACGATTCTTTCTCTTCGAGATATCCTCAAATTTGTACCAAAAAATGCGAAAAAATGGGGATAACTCGGAAATTTTCGCAGATAGATTAATTTGGCTTTCAGATTCGAATTTCTGAGATCGTAATACATGAGAATGGCATGGGAAACCCGAGAAAAAAAAATGTTGATTTTTGACCCAAAAATCGATAAAATGCGCGGGTTCGAATCCCTTTGGGGATTTCTGGGCCAAATTTTTTTTTTTCTTGCGAATTGATCGTATGACACTATTCTGATGTATTTTGACCTCAGGAATCCGATTCTGGAAGGAAAATTGATCTATCTCTGTAATTGACCGAGTGATCGCCAATTTTCAGCTCTTCGGGATCAAGACTAAAAAATTCATTTTATCGTCTATTTTAATGTAGTTCGTACCCCGAAATTCAAATCTGAGAGAGTAAGAATTGATCGTGTCGAGCTTTTCTTATGTATTTTGACCTCAGGAACACGAATCTGTTGTCCAAATTGAGCTACGATTCTTTCTCTCCGAGATATCCTCAAATTTGTACCAAAAAATGCGAAAAAATGGGGATAACTCGGAAATTTTCGCAGATAGATTAATTTGGCTCTCAGATTCGAATTTCTGAGATCGAAATACATGAGAATGGCATGGGAAACCCGAGAAAAAAAAATGTTGATTTTTGACCCAAAAATCGATAAAATGCGCGGGTTCAAATCCCTTTGGGGATTTCTGGGCCAAATTTTTTTTTTTCTTGCGAATTGATCGTATGACACTATTCTGATGTATTTTGACCTCAGGAATCCGATTCTGGAAGGAAAATTGATCTATCTCTGTAATTGACCGAGTGATCGCCAATTTTCAGCTCTTCGGGATCAAGACTAAAAAATTCATTTTATCGTCTATTTTAATGTAGTTCGTACCCCGAAATTCAAATCTGAGAGAGTAAGAATTGATCGTGTCGAGCTTTTCTTATGTATTTTGACCTCAGGAACACGAATCTGTTGTCCAAATTGAGCTACGATTCTTTCTCTTCGAGATATCCTCAAATTTGTACCAAAAAATGCGAAAAAATGGGGATAACTCGGAAATTTTCGCAGATAGAATTATTTGGCTTTCAGATTCGAATTTTTGAGATCGAAATACATGAGAATGGCATGGAAAACCCGAGAAAAAAAATGTTGATTTTTGACCCAAAAATCGATAAAATGCGCGGGTTCAAATCCCTTTGGGGATTTCTGGGCCAAATTTTTTTTTTTCTTGCGAATTGATCGTATGACACTATTCTGATGTATTTTGACCTCAGGAATCCGATTCTGGAAGGAAAATTGATCTATCTCTGTAATTGACCGAGTGATCGCCAATTTTCAGCTCTTCGGGATCAAGACTAAAAAATTCATTTTATCGTCTATTTTAATGTAGTTCGTACCCCGAAATTCAAATCTGAGAGAGTAAGAATTGATCGTGTCGAGCTTTTCTTATGTATTTTGACCTCAGGAACACGAATCTGTTGTCCAAATTGAGCTACGATTCTTTCTCTCCGAGATATCCTCAAATTTGTACCAAAAAATGCGAAAAAATGGGGATAACTCGGAAATTTTCGCAGATAGATTAATTTGGCTCTCAGATTCGAATTTCTGAGATCGAAATACATGAGAATGGCATGGGAAACCCGAGAAAAAAAAATGTTGATTTTTGACCCAAAAATCGATAAAATGCGCGGGTTCAAATCCCTTTGGGGATTTCTGGGCCAAATTTTTTTTTTTCTTGCGAATTGATCGTATGACACTATTCTGATGTATTTTGACCTCAGGAATCCGATTCTGGAAGGAAAATTGATCTATCTCTGTAATTGACCGAGTGATCGCCAATTTTCAGCTCTTCGGGATCAAGACTAAAAAATTCATTTTATCGTCTATTTTAATGTAGTTCGTACCCCGAAATTCAAATCTGAGAGAGTAAGAATTGATCGTGTCGAGCTTTTCTTATGTATTTTGACCTCAGGAACACGAATCTGTTGTCCAAATTGAGCTACGATTCTTTCTCTCCGAGATATCCTCAAATTTGTACCAAAAAATGCGAAAAAATGGGGATAACTCGGAAATTTTCGCAGATAGATTAATTTGGCTCTCAGATTCGAATTTCTGAGATCGAAATACATGAGAATGGCATGGGAAACCCGAGAAAAAAAAATGTTGATTTTTGACCCAAAAATCGATAAAATGCGCGGGTTCAAATCCCTTTGGGGATTTCTGGGCCAAATTTTTTTTTTTCTTGCGAATTGATCGTATGACACTATTCTGATGTATTTTGACCTCAGGAATCCGATTCTGGAAGGAAAATTGATCTATCTCTGTAATTGACAGAGTGATCGCCAATTTTCAGCTCTTCGGGATCAAGACTAAAAAATTCATTTTATCGTCTATTTTAATGTAGTTCGTACCCCGAAATTCAAATCTGAGAGAGTAAGAATTGATCGTATCGAGCTTTTCTTATGTATTTTGACCTCAGGAACACGAATCTGTTGTCCAAATTGAGCTACGATTCTTTCTCTTCGCGATATCCTCAAATTTGTACCAAAAAATGCGAAAAAATGGGGATAACTCGGAAATTTTCGCAGATAGATTAATTTGGCTTTTAGATTCGAATTTCTGAGATCGAAATACATGAGAATGGCATGGGAAACCCGAGAAAAAAAAATGTTGATTTTTGACCCAAAAATCGATAAAATGCGCGGGTTCAAATCCCTTTGGGGATTTCTGGGCCAAATTTTTTTTTTTCTTGCGAATTGATCGTATGACACTATTCTGATGTATTTTGACCTCAGGAATCCGATTCTGGAAGGAAAATTGATCTATCTCTGTAATTGACCGAGTGATCGCCAATTTTCAGCTCTTCGGGATCAAGACTAAAAAATTCATTTTATCGTCTATTTTAATGTAGTTCGTACCCCGAAATTCAAATCTGAGAGAGTAAGAATTGATCGTGTCGAGCTTTTCTTATGTATTTTGACCTCAGGAACACGAATCTGTTGTCCAAATTGAGCTACGATTCTTTCTCTTCGAGATATCCTCAAATTTGTACCAAAAAATGCGAAAAAATGGGGATAACTCGGAAATTTTCGCAGATAGATTAATTTGGCTTTCAGATTCGAATTTCTGAGATCGAAATACATGAGAATGGCATGGGAAACCCGAGAAAAAAAAATGTTGATTTTTGACCCAAAAATCGATAAAATGCGCGGGTTCAAATCCCTTTGGGGATTTCTGGGCCAAATTTTTTTTTTTCTTGCGAATTGATCGTATGACACTATTCTGATGTATTTTGACCTCAGGAATCCGATTCTGGAAGGAAAATTGATCTATCTCTGTAATTGACCGAGTGATCGCCAATTTTCAGCTCTTCGGGATCAAGACTAAAAAATTCATTTTATCGTCTATTTTAATGTAGTTCGTACCCCGAAATTCAAATCTGAGAGAGTAAGAATTGATCGTGTCGAGCTTTTCTTATGTATTTTGACCTCAGGAACACGAATCTGTTGTCCAAATTGAGCTACGATTCTTTCTCTCCGAGATATCTTCAAATTTGTACCAAAAAATGCGAAAAAATGGGGATAACTCGGAAATTTTCGCAGATAGATTAATTTGGCTCTCAGATTCGAATTTCTGAGATCGAAATACATGAGAATGGCATGGGAAACCCGAGAAAAAAAAATGTTGATTTTTGACCCAAAAATCGATAAAATGCGCGGGTTCAAATCCCTTTGGGGATTTCTGGGCCAAATTTTTTTTTTTCTTGCGAATTGATCGTATGACACTATTCTGATGTATTTTGACCTCAGGAATCCGATTCTGGAAGGAAAATTGATCTATCTCTGTAATTGACCGAGTGATCGCCAATTTTCAGCTCTTCGGGATCAAGACTAAAAAATTCATTTTATCGTCTATTTTAATGTAGTTCGTACCCCGAAATTCAAATCTGAGAGAGTAAGAATTGATCGTATCGAGCTTTTCTTATGTATTTTGACCTCAGGAACACGAATCTGTTGTCCAAATTGAGCTACGATTCTTTCTCTTCGAGATATCCTCAAATTTGTACCAAAAAATGCGAAAAAATGGGGATAACTCGGAAATTTTCGCAGATAGATTAATTTGGCTTTCAGATTCGAATTTCTGAGATCGAAATACATGAGAATGGCATGGGAAACCCGAGAAAAAAAAATGTTGATTTTTGACCCAAAAATCGATAAAATGCGCGGGTTCAAATCCCTTTGGGGATTTCTGGGCCAAATTTTTTTTTTTCTTGCGAATTGATCGTATGACACTATTCTGATGTATTTTGACCTCAGGAATCCGATTCTGGAAGGAAAATTGATCTATCTCTGTAATTGACCGAGTGATCGCCAATTTTCAGCTCTTCGGGATCAAGACTAAAAAATTCATTTTATCGTCTATTTTAATGTAGTTCGTACCCCGAAATTCAAATCTGAGAGAGTAAGAATTGATCGTGTCGAGCTTTTCTTATGTATTTTGACCTCAGGAACACGAATCTGTTGTCCAAATTGAGCTACGATTCTTTCTCTCCGAGATATCCTCAAATTTGTACCAAAAAATGCGAAAAAATGGGGATAACTCGGAAATTTTCGCAGATAGATTAATTTGGCTCTCAGATTCGAATTTCTGAGATCGAAATACATGAGAATGGCATGGGAAACCCGAGAAAAAAAAATGTTGATTTTTGACCCAAAAATCGATAAAATGCGCGGGTTCAAATCCCTTTGGGGATTTCTGGGCCAAATTTTTTTTTTTCTTGCGAATTGATCGTATGACACTATTCTGATGTATTTTGACCTCAGGAATCCGATTCTGGAAGGAAAATTGATCTATCTCTGTAATTGACCGAGTGATCGCCAATTTTCAGCTCTTCGGGATCAAGACTAAAAAATTCATTTTATCGTCTATTTTAATGTAGTTCGTACCCCGAAATTCAAATCTGAGAGAGTAAGAATTGATCGTATCGAGCTTTTCTTATGTATTTTGACCTCAGGAACACGAATCTGTTGTCCAAATTGAGCTACGATTCTTTCTCTTCGAGATATCCTCAAATTTGTACCAAAAAATGCGAAAAAATGGGGATAACTCGGAAATTTTCGCAGATAGATTAATTTGGCTTTCAGATTCGAATTTCTGAGATCGAAATACATGAGAATGGCATGGGAAACCCGAGAAAAAAAAATGTTGATTTTTGACCCAAAAATCGATAAAATGCGCGGGTTCAAATCCCTTTGGGGATTTCTGGGCCAAATTTTTTTTTTTTTTGCGAATTGATCGTATGACACTATTCTGATGTATTTTGACCTCAGGAATCCGATTCTGGAAGGAAAATTGATCTATCTCTGTAATTGACCGAGTGATCGCCAATTTTCAGCTCTTCGGGATCAAGACTAAAAAATTCATTTTATCGTCTATTTTAATGTAGTTCGTACCCCGAAATTCAAATCTGAGAGAGTAAGAATTGATCGTATCGAGCTTTTCTTATGTATTTTGACCTCAGGAACACGAATCTGTTGTCCAAATTGAGCTACGATTCTTTCTCTTCGAGATATCCTCAAATTTGTACCAAAAAATGCGAAAAAATGGGGATAACTCGGAAATTTTCGCAGATAGATTAATTTGGCTTTCAGATTCGAATTTCTGAGATCGTAATACATGAGAATGGCATGGGAAACCCGAGAAAAAAAAATGTTGATTTTTGACCCAAAAATCGATAAAATGCGCGGGTTCAAATCCCTTTGGGGATTTCTGGGCCAAATTTTTTTTTTTCTTGCGAATTGATCGTATGACACTATTCTGATGTATTTTGACCTCAGGAATCCGATTCTGGAAGGAAAATTGATCTATCTCTGTAATTGACCGAGTGATCGCCAATTTTCAGCTCTTCGGGATCAAGACTAAAAAATTCATTTTATCGTCTATTTTAATGTAGTTCGTACCCCGAAATTCAAATCTGAGAGAGTAAGAATTGATCGTGTCGAGCTTTTCTTATGTATTTTGACCTCAGGAACACGAATCTGTTGTCCAAATTGAGCTACGATTCTTTCTCTTCGAGATATCCTCAAATTTGTACCAAAAAATGCGAAAAAATGGGGATAACTCGGAAATTTTCGCAGATAGATTAATTTGGCTTTCAGATTCGAATTTCTGAGATCGTAATACATGAGAATGGCATGGGAAACCCGAGAAAAAAAAATGTTGATTTTTGACCCAAAAATCGATAAAATGCGCGGGTTCGAATCCCTTTGGGGATTTCTGGGCCAAATTTTTTTTTTTCTTGCGAATTGATCGTATGACACTATTCTGATGTATTTTGACCTCAGGAATCCGATTCTGGAAGGAAAATTGATCTATCTCTGTAATTGACCGAGTGATCGCCAATTTTCAGCTCTTCGGGATCAAGACTAAAAAATTCATTTTATCGTCTATTTTAATGTAGTTCGTACCCCGAAATTCAAATCTGAGAGAGTAAGAATTGATCGTGTCGAGCTTTTCTTATGTATTTTGACCTCAGGAACACGAATCTGTTGTCCAAATTGAGCTACGATTCTTTCTCTCCGAGATATCCTCAAATTTGTACCAAAAAATGCGAAAAAATGGGGATAACTCGGAAATTTTCGCAGATAGATTAATTTGGCTCTCAGATTCGAATTTCTGAGATCGAAATACATGAGAATGGCATGGGAAACCCGAGAAAAAAAAATGTTGATTTTTGACCCAAAAATCGATAAAATGCGCGGGTTCAAATCCCTTTGGGGATTTCTGGGCCAAATTTTTTTTTTTCTTGCGAATTGATCGTATGACACTATTCTGATGTATTTTGACCTCAGGAATCCGATTCTGGAAGGAAAATTGATCTATTTCTGTAATTGACCGAGTGATCGCCAATTTTCAGCTCTTCGGGATCAAGACTAAAAAATTCATTTTATCGTCTATTTTAATGTAGTTCGTACCCCGAAATTCAAATCTGAGAGAGTAAGAATTGATCGTGTCGAGCTTTTCTTATGTATTTTGACCTCAGGAACACGAATCTGTTGTCCAAATTGAGCTACGATTCTTTCTCTTCGAGATATCCTCAAATTTGTACCAAAAAATGCGAAAAAATGGGGATAACTCGGAAATTTTCGCAGATAGAATTATTTGGCTTTCAGATTCGAATTTTTGAGATCGAAATACATGAGAATGGCATGGAAAACCCGAGAAAAAAAATGTTGATTTTTGACCCAAAAATCGATAAAATGCGCGGGTTCAAATCCCTTTGGGGATTTCTGGGCCAAATTTTTTTTTTTCTTGCGAATTGATCGTATGACACTATTCTGATGTATTTTGACCTCAGGAATCCGATTCTGGAAGGAAAATTGATCTATCTCTGTAATTGACCGAGTGATCGCCAATTTTCAGCTCTTCGGGATCAAGACTAAAAAATTCATTTTATCGTCTATTTTAATGTAGTTCGTACCCCGAAATTCAAATCTGAGAGAGTAAGAATTGATCGTGTCGAGCTTTTCTTATGTATTTTGACCTCAGGAACACGAATCTGTTGTCCAAATTGAGCTACGATTCTTTCTCTCCGAGATATCCTCAAATTTGTACCAAAAAATGCGAAAAAATGGGGATAACTCGGAAATTTTCGCAGATAGATTAATTTGGCTCTCAGATTCGAATTTCTGAGATCGAAATACATGAGAATGGCATGGGAAACCCGAGAAAAAAAAATGTTGATTTTTGACCCAAAAATCGATAAAATGCGCGGGTTCAAATCCCTTTGGGGATTTCTGGGCCAAATTTTTTTTTTTCTTGCGAATTGATCGTATGACACTATTCTGATGTATTTTGACCTCAGGAATCCGATTCTGGAAGGAAAATTGATCTATCTCTGTAATTGACCGAGTGATCGCCAATTTTCAGCTCTTCGGGATCAAGACTAAAAAATTCATTTTATCGTCTATTTTAATGTAGTTCGTACCCCGAAATTCAAATCTGAGAGAGTAAGAATTGATCGTGTCGAGCTTTTCTTATGTATTTTGACCTCAGGAACACGAATCTGTTGTCCAAATTGAGCTACGATTCTTTCTCTCCGAGATATCCTCAAATTTGTACCAAAAAATGCGAAAAAATGGGGATAACTCGGAAATTTTCGCAGATAGATTAATTTGGCTCTCAGATTCGAATTTCTGAGATCGAAATACATGAGAATGGCATGGGAAACCCGAGAAAAAAAAATGTTGATTTTTGACCCAAAAATCGATAAAATGCGCGGGTTCAAATCCCTTTGGGGATTTCTGGGCCAAATTTTTTTTTTTCTTGCGAATTGATCGTATGACACTATTCTGATGTATTTTGACCTCAGGAATCCGATTCTGGAAGGAAAATTGATCTATCTCTGTAATTGACCGAGTGATCGCCAATTTTCAGCTCTTCGGGATCAAGACTAAAAAATTCATTTTATCGTCTATTTTAATGTAGTTCGTACCCCGAAATTCAAATCTGAGAGAGTAAGAATTGATCGTGTCGAGCTTTTCTTATGTATTTTGACCTCAGGAACACGAATCTGTTGTCCAAATTGAGCTACGATTCTTTCTCTCCGAGATATCCTCAAATTTGTACCAAAAAATGCGAAAAAATGGGGATAACTCGGAAATTTTCGCAGATAGATTAATTTGGCTTTCAGATTCGAATTTCTGAGATCGAAATACATGAGAATGGCATGGGAAACCCGAGAAAAAAAAATGTTGATTTTTGACCCAAAAATCGATAAAATGCGCGGGTTCAAATCCCTTTGGGGATTTCTGGGCCAAATTTTTTTTTTTCTTGCGAATTGATCGTATGACACTATTCTGATGTATTTTGACCTCAGGAATCCGATTCTGGAAGGAAAATTGATCTATCTCTGTAATTGACAGAGTGATCGCCAATTTTCAGCTCTTCGGGATCAAGACTAAAAAATTCATTTTATCGTCTATTTTAATGTAGTTCGTACCCCGAAATTCAAATCTGAGAGAGTAAGAATTGATCGTATCGAGCTTTTCTTATGTATTTTGACCTCAGGAACACGAATCTGTTGTCCAAATTGAGCTACGATTCTTTCTTTTCGCGATATCCTCAAATTTGTACCAAAAAATGCGAAAAAATGGGGATAACTCGGAAATTTTCGCAGATAGATTAATTTGGCTTTTAGATTCGAATTTCTGAGATCGAAATACATGAGAATGGCATGGGAAACCCGAGAAAAAAAAATGTTGATTTTTGACCCAAAAATCGATAAAATGCGCGGGTTCAAATCCCTTTGGGGATTTCTGGGCCAAATTTTTTTTTTTCTTGCGAATTGATCGTATGACACTATTCTGATGTATTTTGACCTCAGGAATCCGATTCTGGAAGGAAAATTGATCTATCTCTGTAATTGACCGAGTGATCGCCAATTTTCAGCTCTTCGGGATCAAGACTAAAAAATTCATTTTATCGTCTATTTTAATGTAGTTCGTACCCCGAAATTCAAATCTGAGAGAGTAAGAATTGATCGTGTCGAGCTTTTCTTATGTATTTTGACCTCAGGAACACGAATCTGTTGTCCAAATTGAGCTACGATTCTTTCTCTCCGAGATATCCTCAAATTTGTACCAAAAAATGCGAAAAAATGGGGATAACTCGGAAATTTTCGCAGATAGATTAATTTGGCTTTCAGATTCGAATTTCTGAGATCGAAATACATGAGAATGGCATGGGAAACCCGAGAAAAAAGAATGTTGATTTTTGACCCAAAAATCGATAAAATGCGCGGGTTCAAATCCCTTTGGGGATTTCTGGGCCAAATTTTTTTTTTTCTTGCGAATTGATCGTATGACACTATTCTGATGTATTTTGACCTCAGGAATCCGATTCTGGAAGGAAAATTGATCTATCTCTGTAATTGACCGAGTGATCGCCAATTTTCAGCTCTTCGGGATCAAGACTAAAAAATTCATTTTATCGTCTATTTTAATGTAGTTCGTACCCCGAAATTCAAATCTGAGAGAGTAAGAATTGATCGTGTCGAGCTTTTCTTATGTATTTTGACCTCAGGAACACGAATCTGTTGTCCAAATTGAGCTACGATTCTTTCTCTTCGAGATATCCTCAAATTTGTACCAAAAAATGCGAAAAAATGGGGATAACTCGGAAATTTTCGCAGATAGATTAATTTGGCTTTCAGATTCGAATTTCTGAGATCGAAATACATGAGAATGGCATGGGAAACCCGAAAAAAAAATGTTGATTTTTGACCCAAAAATCGATAAAATGCGCGGTTTCAAATCCCTTTGGGGATTTCTGGGCCAAATTTTTTTTTTTCTTGCGAATTGATCGTATGACACTATTCTGATGTATTTTGACCTCAGGAATCCGATTCTGGAAGGAAAATTGATCTATCTCTGTAATTGACCGAGTGATCGCCAATTTTCAGCTCTTCGGGATCAAGACTAAAAAATTCATTTTATCGTCTATTTTAATGTAGTTCGTACCCCGAAATTCAAATCTGAGAGAGTAAGAATTGATCGTATCGAGCTTTTCTTATGTATTTTGACCTCAGGAACACGAATCTGTTGTCCAAATTGAGCTACGATTCTTTCTCTTCGAGATATCCTCAAATTTGTACCAAAAAATGCGAAAAAATGGGGATAACTCGGAAATTTTCGCAGATAGATTAATTTGGCTTTCAGATTCGAATTTCTGAGATCGAAATACATGAGAATGGCATGGGAAACCCGAGAAAAAAAAATGTTGATTTTTGACCCAAAAATCGATAAAATGCGCGGGTTCAAATCCCTTTGGGGATTTCTGGGCCAAATTTTTTTTTTTCTTGCGAATTGATCGTATGACACTATTCTGATGTATTTTGACCTCAGGAATCCGATTCTGGAAGGAAAATTGATCTATCTCTGTAATTGACCGAGTGATCGCCAATTTTCAGCTCATCGGGATCAAGACTAAAAAATTCATTTTATCGTCTATTTTAATGTAGTTCGTACCCCGAAATTCAAATCTGAGAGAGTAAGAATTGATCGTATCGAGCTTTTCTTATGTATTTTGACCTCAGGAACACGAATCTGTTGTCCAAATTGAGCTACGATTCTTTCTCTTCGAGATATCCTCAAATTTGTACCAAAAAATGCGAAAAAATGGGGATAACTCGGAAATTTTCGCAGATAGATTAATTTGGCTTTCAGATTCGAATTTCTGAGATCGAAATACATGAGAATGGCATGGGAAACCCGAGAAAAAAAAATGTTGATTTTTGACCCAAAAATCGATAAAATGCGCGGGTTCAAATCCCTTTGGGGATTTCTGGGCCAAATTTTTTTTTTTCTTGCGAATTGATCGTATGACACTATTCTGATGTATTTTGACCTCAGGAATCCGATTCTGGAAGAAAAATTGATCTATCTCTGAAATTGACCGAGTGATCGCCAATTTTCAGCTCTTCGGGATCAAGACTAAAAAATTCATTTTATCGTCTATTTTAATGTAGTTCGTACCCCGAAATTCAAATCTGAGAGAGTAAGAATTGATCGTATCGAGCTTTTCTTATGTATTTTGACCTCAGGAACACGAATCTGTTGTCCAAATTGAGCTACGATTCTTTCTCTTCGAGATATCCTCAAATTTGTACCAAAAAATGCGAAAAAATGGGGATAACTCGGAAATTTTCGCAGATAGATTAATTTGGCTTTCAGATTCGAATTTCTGAGATCGAAATACATGAGAATGGCATGGGAAACCCGAGAAAAAAAAATGTTGATTTTTGACCCAAAAATCGATAAAATGCGCGGGTTCAAATCCCTTTGGGGATTTCTGGGCCAAATTTTTTTTTTTCTTGCGAATTGATCGTATGACACTATTCTGATGTATTTTGACCTCAGGAATCCGATTCTGGAAGGAAAATTGATCTATCTCTGTAATTGACCGAGTGATCGCCAATTTTCAGCTCTTCGGGATCAAGACTAAAAAATTCATTTTATCGTCTATTTTAATGTAGTTCGTACCCCGAAATTCAAATCTGAGAGAGTAAGAATTGATCGTGTCGAGCTTTTCTTATGTATTTTGACCTCAGGAACACGAATCTGTTGTCCAAATTGAGCTACGATTCTTTCTCTTCGAGATATCCTCAATTTTGTACCAAAAAATGCGAAAAAATGGGGATAACTCGGAAATTTTCGCAGATAGATTAATTTGGCTTTCAGATTCGAATTTCTGAGATCGAAATACATGACAATGGCATGGGAAACCCGAGAAAAAAAAATGTTGATTTTTGACCCAAAAATCGATAAAATGCGCGGGTTCAAATCCCTTTGGGGATTTCTGGGCCAAATTTTTTTTTTTCTTGCGAATTGATCGTATGACACTATTCTGATGTATTTTGACCTCAGGAATCCGATTCTGAAAGGAAAATTGATCTATCTCTGTAATTGACCGAGTGATCGCCAATTTTCAGCTCTTCGGGATCAAGACTAAAAAATTCATTTTATCGTCTATTATCACACTTGTTCGATTGGATATCTATCTCTCCAGCTTCGGTGCTAATTACATTTTTAATCAACATTCCGGCGAAAACGGTAAGCCCGCGGGAGTCTTGGTGGGAACGAGGTGGAAGGTAAGGGGTACAAGGGGAGAACCGGACGTCCGAATGATCGGTCGAGCGTGTACAGTTCCGCCAGGATGATGAGACGACGAGTCGTGTTGCTCGCGTCACTTTGGAACATCGTGCAATTAGTTTTAAGCGACGCGACGGCCTAGGGCTTTGACGCCCGTCTCATTTGCATTGTCAACCGACTCACGTAACGGTGGTACACGTACACACAGGTGTTAGGAGGTACCTATACAGAAGCTCCGGTGGTCGTTTCCTTTAGTTTCCAACCGACGCAATTGAGATTGTCAGACGCAACTCTGGCGTCACGTCGTCGGGTCGAGTCCCCCAGTCCCAAACGGACCGGGGTGACGCGTGGGGGCGACACCGAAATTGCACGGGAAATAGCTATTCGATGCATTTACAGGTATTGGTGGGAGTCCCGCGAAACGCCCTCCGGGGGATCGGACTCGACCGCGACGTTTTGCTCTCCTTCCCCCCCCGCGCTGCGCCCCGCTCGCCTCAATCACCCTCCTCCCCCTCCCCCGCCCCCCTTCGGCTGAGGACGCGCGACTGCAAACGGTGAGGAAAATTTTGCCACTCGGCGATATTCCGATCTCGATTTCCACCGGATCCCAGATTCCCTGATTCGGTTGTTAGCTGAAGCCACGTTTGCATCGTCGCTGCACTGGGTACTGCAGGTCCGCATTTGTTCGGATTGATTATACGAACGTTTCAAATTAGCGCTACGCCATTCCAGACAATGCTATACGATATGCAGCGCGTGCATTAATAATTTTCCTAATTACAACCATGTGATTCTGAGTAATCGAATTTTCGGGCACGAATACCAACTAGGCGTCGAACTGTGCACAACGTAGCGATATTTTGACGCTGGCGCACCAACGTCAACGACAACTGTAATTAGCCACTTATTTTCCAAACCAACCCGACGAAACTACGTAACGTAATTAATATAAATTATTGTTCCCACTGTCGAACGATAATCATATGATCCCGAATCAGCGAGGGGTGATTTACTCGTCGTTCACGCATGAACGGAGCCTACAGGCTCCCAGTAAAGCGTACGTCTACGTACGTTCGTACGTACGTACGTTACGTTACGTGAATTATATGCATACGTATACACGTCTTACGGCGTGCCAGGATTGTTTGATACACGTAGGAGTTGCGGCGGCAATACAGCGAGCGCATTCGCTCGACATTGTGTTATAATACGCGGGTACATAGAGGTGCCTTTACACGCAATCGTAACAATCCGTTTAGATAAGGTGGAATATTCGAACAAGTATCTCGCGTGAAAGCTCCCGGACCAAAAGATCGCGTGTTCATAATTTTTACTCGACGATAAACTATCCGACACGTGGCGATCGGATAAAATAATACCGTTGGAACAACTCGCCTCGATACCCGTCAGCGGAATATAAACTCCGGCGACCGGATCGTGTGTTATGAGACGCATTCCATCCGACCGGCTCTCGGTATGTGAGCGAAGAAAACGAGGATGACGAAGGAGAGGACGAAGATGAATAAGAAGGGACGCGGGCACACGTCGCTCCGACTGCCGTTCAAACGGGTGTAACGTCCGTTTGCGAGTACGTAGTACTACTACGTATCGTATCGTACCGTGGCCAACGTCACAACGCCGTACATCGAGATGGTCGAACACGAACGGAGGAGACAATCTTTCCTATGGGTAGGAAATATACCGCACCGTAACTACGGTAACTTTATTGCCTGGGATGGGTATGTTACACAGAGGTAGATAGGAATCAAGAAGAAGAAAAAATAGAAAAGAAAAGAAAAAAAAAAAACAAGAAAACAACATCCAAAACCGAACGCTTCGAGGAATCCGGACAAAATTTGTCCAAGTGAAAGCTCTCGAGCTTCGTTTCGTTGCAGTCTGAGTATTTCGGATTTTCGATGCACGCGGTACAGAAAGAACTCGGTCATTTTTTCCGCAATTGGATAACGTACACCTCTACGTCGTTCGCTTCACTTCGGAAAGAAGAGAGGAAAAGAGAGGAAAAGAAAGGAAAAAAAAAAAACGAACGAACGGCGTAACAGAAAAGTGACGCGAAAGTGAAAGTAACGAGTTGAGCGGACAAAGTTCTTCTGATCTCTTCTCGCTAGACATCGAAAGCGAGAAAGAATGGTATAGCATACATACGCACGGTAGGAACAACGCGATCGAGGAACTGTACTCGCGCAGAGTGAGGTGAGGAGAAGGGCGACGCGACGTCTTACCGGGACGTCAGGGGATGAATTATTGAGTGGAAAGGGACAACCGATGTGTCTGCAGGATAAACCTGATACCCAACATCAGACCACCGCAGTAACTTCGGAGCAGCCCGCGCCGACTACGTTCTATTTATTCAAATAAGACCCTAACGTTTCTGTAGACCCTGTCAACGCGGTGCGCCGCTACGTTGACGAGTCCTCGGGTGTACGTCCGTACAAAAGCGGATAACTGTAGAGGATCGTTGTACCCACAGGTCTGGACTGACACTCGTGTTTTCTGGGGTTTCGAGGAGAAATTTAAACAAGAATTTCAATTAATTACATCGAATATTTCACGCCATCTTCTCGCTTCGCAAGAATTAGACCGCGGAAGAGGAGAAATAAAAAAAAAAAACAACACCCCAAGAAAAAAGGAGATCGGCGTTATTAGGGGTATACTTTGCGGGAGTATATCGCCCACTTCCCGCGTACCTTTTTTCCACCAAACTACAGTCTTGAGTTTCATCGTTGTTGTTGAAATTGCTCGTTATACGAAACTTTCTACCGCGCACCTTGTAAATTTTACAGATAAGAAGTACCAGCTTCCCTCCACCGTAGTTTGCAGCGAAACCCACCTCGACTACTTGCATTACCGGACGTCACTGATGCTAAGTAATTATTCAAATGCGGTTTATAAATCCGAATACCGAGCATCCAACCTCCATTCGGTTCTTCATGTACACTCGGCTCAATCACAATTGGCGTGGTTGGGCACGCTGTAGCGCAGAGAAAGAGTGCCCGTCCCCGATCCGGACGGCAGCAGAAATCGGCGACCCGCGTCGATCGTACGTAAATTTTCGCTAGGGATATTTTTTGCCAACCTGCTGAATCTCATCGCCTCGTAGCGTCTAACTACACCAATTACGATTAAGCCGAGCTTACGTACGTTCGAGTACGGCCGGGTATAACGTATGTGCGAGCAGTGAATGAAAAAGAGTAAGAGACTGCGGCTGAGTCAATAGAAGCGGGAGCGGTGGCTCGTGATGAAATCAACGTTTGCCTCCCTTCAACCCTCGGCAAATACTCGGAAATACTTCGGAGGCGTAAAAACCTGACTTGTGTTTGCCCGCATGCAGCAGGTACCGAATCCGAGAGCGAGGGACTCATCTTTGCCTCGGTGTCACACACACACACACACGCACACGCACGCACGGATGTACGTTTCACGCACACAAGGGACCGGTATGAAGTTCACTCGCGGAGCGAACCGATATAATTTCAATACAGGCAAATTGAAGCCGTATGAGTCATTGTCCACGAAAATTGAATTTCGAAGCCCGTGAGTTTCGATCTTCAGAGCTACGTTCTTGCTCTTCCTTTTTGTTCGGCCATTCGATGACCTCTATATTTTTCAATTCGGAGTCTCACCCTAAAAGCAGAGCCCCTCGATTGGTTCGCAAAAAAAAAAAAAAAATACTGCGAACAAATAAATAAATTTAAGCGAAATTTGTGGCTAGTATTGAATTTTTTTTTTCTCTAAATTATCGTACTTGGTGTATTTTTTTGAAAAATCCTAAAATAAAAAGACCTCATTTTGCCTGGTTTGAATACCTCACATCTGGAAGAGCGACGTACATTAAATGCATAAAGTACATACCTACATCACCAGGTACGGAGACCGCTAGTGCGCGCGGTTCGCGGTGTTCGCAGAGTAAGATGAAAGGGATGCAAGATAAAAATGCACTCGCAATTCGCATGATCCGCTTGAAGTATGGCCTTATCTGTAGGGGGTGGTACCGGTGACCAGGTAGTATAATACGGGTCTCTACCCACCCCGTATAAAATTCTGGGGGGGGGGGGGAAGAGGAGTAACTCACGCGGAGAGAATTTCACGACGCCCGGTCCTCGTGTCGCGTCCGTATTCACGTCACACCAGAATACAGCTAACATCATCGCAGTGAATGTACACGTACGTACGTGGGAGTCTATGAGCTCCCGTTAAGAGAGGAAAACTTTCAAAGTCCACGTGGAGTCGATGGATAAACGATGAGTCTCGACCAGGGGGGTTCGGTGTACATGCAATGCTCCATGTAGTCATACGGCGGAGATAAGAATTAGCCGCAGGTGCGCATTGTGCGTAAATAGCCGCAATCGTTACAGAGAAATAATAGAAATCGACCAAGTGCCCGGGCGTTTCGTATCGTAGCGGTCCGACACCGGGAAGAATTTTCGTCGTTCGTAGTCATAAAGCAGCGAGAATAAGTGGGACGAGGAAACGTTTAAAGGTGGTAAAGGTGGGCGTGCGAGAAGGTGGGCATCGCCATTAACTTGTCCGACACCCCAGTAACATTCATCTCCCAACAGTGCTTTAAGCCGCCCCACTAACGCTCCTGGAATGCCTCCCTTGTCACGATGAAGTCGACCCTCGATACGTCCGGAAAATTTATCGTGAATCGCTATACATATGGACATCAAGATGCCGCGTATCCTACTCATCTCCCTTTCTTTCTCCGCTCACATTACCCGGCTGAATCGCTCAACATTTTCCCGGACTTTTCGAACATTATCAGCGAAATCGACGGAACGCTCGCCTGTCCGACTCGAAATTGTTGTAATTAGACGTCCGTGGAAGGCCGCACATGTCCCGTCAGTTTTATTTCCGTAAGTACGTACAATGACATTTGTGTACTGGAAGTCCGTCGCGTTGATTTTGGAAAAAAATCACGATTTCGGAAGAAGTGGTTCTACACGGAGTTGCCGAAGGAGGCATGAGGGTGGAGGAGGGGAGCTAATTAGAGGGATAATAAAGGCATAAATATCTAAACGTGTAACATCTGGGGGCTTACAAGCCGAGTGCTTAACGAGGTGTTGAAATTACGCAGCCATACTACCGGGCACCTATTTATAAATTCTGGTCGGCTCTCGACCCCGCGTTACAGGTATACAGTGGGCCCCCTTTCGCGAGGCCGTGACTATAATCTAAAGTCTAAACGGGGGGGCGGAAGGGGGCGAGGGGTCGTCGTTGCATCGGGGATGAGGAAAGTGAGGACGAGATGGACCGGCGGGGGAGGGGGGAGGGGGGGAGGGAAGAAGAGCGATGTTATGACATTGTGTGGATATAACGAAAGAACTAAACGTGCAAACAGCTGTATTGGAATGTTTCCATTCGACGATCGGGATCACTTCTTTTTGAAATTTTTCTCATCAATTATTCTGGAAGTTATGATGATTCGACGATAACCGAATAATTGACATTGACGCGTACAGTCCTATGTACGACTCATTCTCAAGTTTACGCGCCGGATGATGACGATGTAGTTAGGCGAATATCGCATCCAGTGTTCAGCAAACAAGTTTCAGGGATACAAAGAATAGAAGGTTTTTCAGAAAAACAAAAAAAAAAAACTACGCCAACACTTTCCAAACGTACGTTGTTCGGACCAGACGTAATTATTTTCAAGAAAATTAACCATACAGCGAAACGGTCGTTTTTCACAACGACGCGGGAACGAAGGGTGCAGTCTGCACGATAGCTCACAACGAGGGCAGGGAATGCAAGATGAAAAAAAGAGGGGAAAATAAAAGAAGAGAAACGAGACGAGACGGGGAGAAATCTAGTCTCGTCTACAGCCCCTTGACGTATCGTGTTAATGACGAGTCTGTCGAGGGGGTGCAGAGCGAAAGCTGAATCAGGAGGGGATAGAGATACGCCCGGGGAATCGACGATGATTTGAAAGCTCCGAGTACAACGCCTTCTGATCAACCTACATGCGGTCGTCGAAAGGTCGACGAATGTATACAAATTGTAAGGCACTCGTTAGAGGGTTAAAGGTTCCCTGACTTAAGAATGGCTTATACCTTTTAATAAGGGTGACACCGATTGAAATTTATCTAAAAAATGTAAAGCACGTTACATTAGCGACCCGCTGCACTCTGAACCGGGAGAACATTTACTGCGCAGTGTATCGCTGATATTAGATGACACATTTGTTTACGATTCGCTAATTGAATGAGTTGAAATTAATATGGGAAAGCTCTTTCCGCGTAAATCGAGAAGCATTGAAACGGACGTTGCCTGAGCGTTGCAGAATTATTCGTCGAATGAACATTTTCAATTGATACCAACTGAAATGAGAACGAACATTGAATAATCCATAACGATTATTCACTTCAAGAGGGCAGAATTATGCTCGTTATTATTTATTTATTTATTATTTTTTTTGCCCAAAATATGCAAAACGTATAGGAGTAATATCGCTGAGAGTTTATCGAAATATACGCGCTGTGATTGGAAACGAATGGGTAAATTGCATTCGTTATGCATACAATGATATGATATGGCTATCGTTATCCGTAGCTGTATACCATGTCTGTAAGAAGCGTACGTGGCGTAAGAAGCGTGGGGGGTCTGGCTGTTACTAACGGTGCAGCGATTCAATTCATTCAATTCATCTCATACGCGGCGAACAGCACGTTAAAATATCCTCGTTTTCATACATATGTATAAACGGCGGAGTGAACCGACGAGGTAGGTAATATTAAACACAGTGCACAGCGGAGGAAAGAAAAATAATAAAAATTTCGAACGCCCGCACAACGCAGCCGACGACGTCGCGACGAAGGTGGTGGTGGCACCAGCTGGATTGAATTCTTGGCGTTGAGATAAAACTGTTTTGGTTTTCCTCGCTCGGGGTCGCTTGGTATTAATATTGATGAAATCGAGAGATCGGAGGGGCGAGAGGGGGGGGGGGGGGCGAAAAAGCGAAAGAGCGCAAGAGGGAGAAAGAAGAGCGAGGAATGGCAAATGAAAAACGATAATCCAACCACCTATCCATACCCACAGGTTAAAATAAGAGGGGCAAGTACCAGCTCCTGTCAAACGTTAGACGGACGTGCGCGGTAGGCAAGAACAACGATTGTCTGTCGTCGGGGGATATGGTTTAATTAAAAACATCTGGAAATTTAGAAATTCAATAATTAATTAGTAAAAGCCTCTGACCTCTTCGACACTTTTTTGTGATGGCATACTTCTCGGCTGCGAACTCTGGAGAATTCAGTCTCTGGAATTCAGAGACACGAAATGAAAGCTCTATTCTCTAATTTCAATTCAAAGTCCGTCAGAATTCGTTCTGGTGTTCGATAATTTCGTTGACGTTTGATAATTGGGGTTTGTTTTTTTTTCGCACCTACACCCCGCAGGCATACGAAGTTGCAAGGTGTTTTCTGCTTCTTACTCCTCCCCGCTCTTCTGGCGCTGCACTCCGTTTCATAAATTTTTGAAAACCGAATACCGTAGACCCCTGGAGTGTACGGTTTCCACGCTCGGAGAACCTCCCTATACCCTCGAATGAGAGCGCACGCGAATCTACCTCGTACGCTCTGTAGAGAGAAAAAAAAAAAAAAGAGAAAAACGTAGACGATCTCAGAAGAGAGACTACCACCGGGTACGTATACCAAATTTTGCTCTCATGCAGCGTGCGTAATACACGTAGTTCCGAAATTGATCCGAACGTGTCTTTGATCAACAGGATGTGAGTTACACGTACACTATAACACATTCACAGACACACACTCGAATGAAGAACTTTAGAGGACACATTCGAGTAGCTTGCGGCCCACCTGGCCCGGTGGTAAGTCGACGTCGTGGTTACGCCGAAGGGGGTGGTTGGAAATGTCACCGCTTCTCTCTCTTTCCTTTTTTCTCAAGTGTCACGCTGAATAGACGATATCGAAGGGTACGGGGCAATATCGCTGGTGAATTACCACTCCCGTTCGAAAAGAAAGCCCGGGTTATAGCAATCGATGAATGACCGTATCCCCTGTATACCCTATTATAATACGTCAACCTAGAGAAGAGTGTCTATTACACGCGGACGTTTTCCAAACGATGCCGAATCTGGGTTGCTTCGCTTCGGTATTTTCGGAGCTTCCAAAATTTCAAAATTCGTCCAGCCTCGCTTCCTCGCGGCATAGGAATCGCCACTGATAGAAGAAGTAACTCGGAAACGGTATGAATAAGAAATGAAAATAAAACGGCAAAAAAAAAGAATCTATCAACGAAACAAAATGGGGGCACCACCGAGGCACCGGTCAACCACCCTTGCGAATGCCCGATGCCCCTGCTGCACGGATTCTCTTCTCCGAACATTCAAGGCACTTATATTAGCCTCATCTTTTTTCCGCGTCCGCGAACGTCTGTGGATATTTATGCATACGTCTCTATCGTTTCATGTATTGACATTCATACATGTTTGTTTGTATACAAAACCCGTTTATATGCGGAACAAGGGTGGCCGACGGAGCGTGCAGTAAACAGCAGTGGCGACCGGGGAAAAATGGAGAAACCGGAGAAACTCTGCCGATTACGAGGTATTTCAAAATTCCGGAAGGTTCGATATCGTCCGGATCACCAGCGTAGCGCGGTTGGATTCCTATACCCGTGACGACGGACCCTTACAAGACTCGGATGTATCGCTCAGGTCGACTGACCGGGCGAAACCGTTCCGCGCTGTTTACGAAACGTAGTCCGAGATTTGTGAGTAAACGAGTGATCGAGCCGTCGCTGCTCTGTTTCCACGTAATTATTTGTAAAAATCTACCTTACACGGGGTGGACCGGTCATGCGTGTGAGTAAAAATCGTGCCAACGGTGTAATACTTATAGTTTTCTTTTCTCTCGGTACGGAAGACAGAGGAAATGGGATGACCCGGCAATTCCGGAGGCCAGGACCGTTCCCGCGGGATCTGGTCCGGAAGATTTTCTCTTCCGAAAACGAAGGCCATGTACCCCGTACACGTGCATATTATATATATATATATATATATATATATATATATATATATACGTGTACTCCTCCTGTACGCCAGGGGCAAATGCGACGCGACGATGCACGCTAACGTTAACAAACATGCAGCGTGCCACCGCTTCCATTCAACGGAGCGAGTTCCCTGGCGCGTTTCCCTACCCGAGCGGATCCTGGTTCCCGGTTTCCAGTTGCAGAGCTTCCAGATCCCCAGATCCAGGGGGCGGTCGACCCCAGCCCGCAACCCCTAACCCCGAACCCTTCGCAGTTTGGTACCTACCGTGCAGGAGCAGCGCCACGCCGCCACCACGTCCCGCGGAATAACGTACGTCCTCGTAACTTACGGAGTACCGTGCAACGTTACGTTACGGGCTTTGTAAAATAGGACAATGTACTAAATATGCCCCCTGGCTGCTCAAATCCAAGTGATGGTCGCGTCGCGCCACGCTCTCCCGCGAATACAAGCGGGAACGCAAATGTAAATGTTTACCGCTTATTCCGCAACATTTTATCGCATTTTATTTTCATTTCATTTCATCTTACTTTATTTCATTCCGCCTTCCTTAGTTTATACCCTTATTTTATTTATTTCCGGGGCTCTCTCGCCGTTCCTTGCCACCGCGTCGCGACCCCGGCCTCGACCTTTCGACGTGATCCTCGCGACGTTCTTTTTTCACCCCAGCTGCTCTCTCTCTCTCTCGTCGTATTTCGCGACCCGTAAACCAGACAGAATGAGATTTTGATAAAAGATGATACCTTCGTTTTTCAATCGCCTTAGACGGGTTTTAACAGCAAACACGTATCGATCATTCGTGAATATGTTCACCGAAATTTCACGTTCAACAACGACAAATCGAGGGAGGAACGAACAAATACCCAAGGACCAAGAGTCGAGATATCGCTTGGACGTTCGGTGGAAATTCGACTATTTAAGGACTGTACAAATATCATCGCACCGAAACTACGCTCTTTTCCCCCCCATCAGAAATGAAGTGAAGAAAAAAAAAAAAAAAAACGAAAGAAGGGAGATTGAACAAAACATCAATTTCAACATCTTAACGGCGTATTCTTTCCACTTCTTTTTTCCCTTCTTATTCTTGATCTCGTTTTATTCTTCTCTCTTTCGTACTCTCTGAAGGGGTGAGCGTTCGCGAGATGAAGTTATTACGAGCGAAGGGACTCGGGACTCGGGACTCGGGACGATTCTGGACGACCCTTTAAGAATAAAAACCCACGCGTATACGCGGAATAAGTGCAGCAATATCCCATAGGTAGATGGGGGGGAAGAAAAAAAAAAAGTGGGAGTCGCCGGTAGGTGGGTAGATACATTAAGTTGCCCTGGTAATAACCATTCGTTCCGCTTATAAAGGCATACGTCAAGAAGGCAATAACGGGGCGATATGTGTATAGGTAACCTACATCTGCAGTATACGCGTACACGTATACCGTACACGTGTTCGTACGTATATATATATGCAGAACCCCGTGAAACGCATGTATGCATGTAGGATAAAGTATATTTGTTTTCATTTGCATGGGCGTGTGGCCAAAATGAAACCTCCAAATCCTACGGTAGCAGCAGCAGCAGCAGCAGCAGCAGCAGCAGCGACACGCTATATATTTATGGAACGGTTATTGAAATGTTAGGTGAAGCCTACTCAAGGGAAAACATGTTTTCACAGAAAACTCGCCGCTTACACGTACACACCGCGAGGGAAGGAATAAGAGATCTATGCGATCCGGAGTAAGTTTCCTGATAAATGCCAGCCGATTGACTAGGAAAAAAAAAAGAAATTTGAAATACCCAATATACGTACTCGATAACCGACAACGACGGCTATCCAACGGAGAATCGAGAGAGATAGAAGCGGGGGAAGTTGAAAGGACACATAATTCCAACGACATAACGTTCGAACAAATTACAAGACGATCCAACGGCAAAGCGAAAGAGAACGCCGGGCTATCCAGCGGCGGAATTTAATATAGGTGGATTGTTTAAAAGTTTAGAAATTTCGAGTATACCCGGACAATTTAATTAACGTAAGCCCGGGATACAAATACGAAGTACAGGGTTAACGAAACGAAAACACCCAAAAATTGTTCGCGTGATGAAATAGAAAATAGCCGCCCGACAGATTATCCCGTTTCGAATCAATCGTTGGATCGAGGTAACAAATTGCGGTGACAACGAGAGAATTAAAAAAATTCACTCCTCGTAGCGCTCACGGCCGGGTTAGGTAATAAAAGGTGATAAAACTATTTCGTGTAAACGTCCCTCCGTATTGTTGGATCTGAGGACCGGACGACGAGATGAAAAAGAGAATATGGTTGGGTATTTCCAGAAACTGTCGTCGTCTGCTCGCGGAGTACGAAGAAAATCACTGGGGTGGCACATCGAGCATAAGAAGGAAGGCGTTCGAGGGTCGCGAGCGACTCCCTTCGAGGAAGGACTGTAGTGGGTACAACGATGTCCTGGCAGTTTTTTGGGGAAACAAGAAGGCGGAAAAATCTCTGCACTCTGACTCGGGATCTCGGGTTCTACGGTCCCCCCCCCCCCCCAACCTCCGCCCATTCCCTTCGACTACCGTCGGGACCGCGGACCTTCTTCTTTTCGACATCCGCATCCCCTTTTCACTCATATTCTTACTCGCGTACACCCGCTAACCGTTAGGTAAACCGGTATAAGGTAGGTATAATCGTCTTAGTTTGGTCGGTCCGGTCGTTTTCGATTCTCAGAGGACTGTACCTTAGGTAGGTCCTGTCAACAATTGAGAGCCGGGTCTCCGGGTCGATTCGATCCCGAAATATTTTCACACCCCCCCAACCACGGCGACGTGCCATCAATGGTGGGGATCTATTTTCATCCGACAAATAGACCGCGAGAAATAGAAATCTAACTACCCGCGGAATAGAAAGAAGTATAGAAAGAAATGAAAAGAAAACCAGAAGATGAATGGGGGGAGTAAATTTGGGATAATTATACGCTTCGTGAGTGAGGCTATTTAGCAGAATAACGTGACAACTGATGAAATTATTTTCGGGACCGAGTCCACGGTGGGAATACTTGAAATTCGAATTAAGTGTGACAACGGAATGGGAATATTTAGAAGCGAGTGGAATAATTTATTTTTGCTTTTAAAATGTAACAACGAGGGTTAAAATCTTTGAAAAAAAGGTTGTGAAAAGGGAGCGCGAATACAATAACGAACGAGGGGGTGATAATTGTAATTCCGCGGATAGGACGGTGCAGAAATGCGGCGTAGTGGATGAGTAATTGGAAAATTAGTTGGAACGGGGGTGAAACTAGTTTAGCATTGAACGAAATTATCTGTTTTTTTCTTCGACGCTACACAGCTTCTCACAGTGGTAGGTATACACAGGCGTAGGTTAGAGAGACCAAACTTTATGGCACTCAAGACTTTAGCGGTTGCGAGTTTATTACTCGTCCTGGCATTTGTTTGCCCGATCGAATATAGACCCGGTCTACTTTCGTTCTCCGAACTACGAGAGAAAAAAGGCGGAAAATGGAGAAAGAAAAGTCGAAGGGAACGGGCGGATAAAGAAGAAAAAAGGAGAAGGAAGATAAATTGAACCCGGGCTAGGCGAGGTTCGTGATATAATTATAAAGGTGAGGATTTGCTCTGCGAGTCAAGCGCGAGTGAGTGAATCTTTAAACTATCCTGCACACGGGATAAGGTCCCGCACGTGTATCACCGGTTTCCAAGTGGAGAGAGAGAGAGCCACCGTATCTGCAACGCTTTTTCAAACTTTAATTAAAGTTTATTTTCCCACTTTATCAGGGCGAACTTTGACCGAGAATTAAAACTCGAAACGAAACGGCATCGCATGGCCGTCAGCATTACTTACTCGTCTCCTCTCCCGCTCCGCCCCCCCCCCCCCCCTGCTCATCTATCCGCGTCTTTTTATTAAAAAAAATAGAAAAAAAAAAACATAATTCCACAGCGCACGTAATTCCGTATAGTTTACCGAGTTAGGAATCATTTCGTAATGCAATAAAATCTGCTCAAATTTATCTCGATCCTGCAAATATTTACTCAGCTACTCACTGTATACATCTTCGTTTGATCTCGGATAAGATCGTCAGGGAACAGCGATGGAAACTCTACGCGGAAAATTTCACCTTTATAAATCAAGCCCCCGCGTTTTGTTTATTCTGATGACGAAATGGACCGTCTCCGATCTCCCTTCACGCCCCTACGTCAAACGTCTCTACGTTGAAAAAAAATGCGCCGAGTTTCGCCTACGAAATAATAAAGACGCGAGTACAAGTTATCCATACCTACGGTGTACCTACGGCGTGTGAATACGTAGGCATAGGGGAGTATCGAGTGTCGGGACAGGGTTTTCACTCGCGACAACGAACGTGTTATGAGAGGCGGTTGAAAGGTTCGTCAAAGAAAGTTCAATCGCTGGAGGATCCCCGAGGCTGGTGCGTATCGTATCGAGGGGGATGATACGTCCCGGTGCAACGTAATTTATTTCACGTCCTTCCCGCGCCCTTCGTTGTTTTTTTTTTCAGAAAGAGAGAAGAATCCGCACGGGAGTGATAACGCGACACCGCGGTGGCCCCAGAAATTAGAAGAATTTCCCGCGGTGATCGCGACTTGATATTCCGGAGTTTTTCTTCTTCCATCGGACGCGCGTTGTGCGATTGTGTCGCAACGTTTTAACACGGGTAGCCGGGTGTACGGCGTATACGGGGAGTAGGTGGAAGCACAAAAGCGCGATAGTAGGCGGTAAGAATGAAGGGAGGTTCGTACGGACTACGTGGTACGCTCCCCTCGTTCTCCCATACCGTTCGTTCGGGGGGGGGGGGGGGGGGGGACTTACCCTTATACCTTCACCCTCGGCATCGCCATCGCCCTTACCCTTAGTCTTGCTATTGATTTCCGAGGACCGTTGGTTGGCTGGCTGGCTGGCTGGCTGGCTGGTGCGAAGCGCTGCCCGAAGGGTGAGTTACCGGGAAGCAAAAACCATGCCGAGTATGGCGAAGGTGGTTGGTACGGACGGCGAAGCCCAGAGGATACCGGCGAGATCCGACAACGAAACGCGAATCTCAATCGTACCGTACATATACGATCGACTCCCCGGATCGACCTTCGTACCGTCCGAAGTTCGCCGAAAACGCGACACATACTTCGTCCGATCGATCCTACGTCTTTATTTTTTTTTTTCTCTTTCTTTTATCGTCAAATTAGAACTGCGACGTGGAAGCAGCGCGGGGTTACCGCCGCTCCGCGAGATGAAATGTCTGGTATAGCGAGTAACCGAGCGGGGGTATCCACGCGGCGTCTGGGTAGACGTTGAAGTATCCTATTATGCGTGATACAAAAGGAGGAAAGGTTGTCGAGTCGCTGGGCAGGTGGTTGTGGGTCGCGGCGGAGATTAAGGGTAGAGCGAGGGCGAGGGTCGCGTTATGCGCCTACCTGCTGCAGGGGGCGTTCACGGTATAGGCTTGTGCCATCGGAGGTAGCGTAACCGGCACCGGCAGGACGACGGAAGCGGGAGACCCTCCCGGGTCACTCGCGCGACTCGCTAAGGGTTGTAAAACAGGTTGCTCACGAAGATCATAAAACTGTCCTTAAATAAATATGCCGACCCAGGCAGGGAGATGGCGCTTCTCGCTCTGCCCCACAACCCTTGTTCTTATTACTCTTGTTCTTGTCGTCGTCGTCGTTGTTATCCTTTGCACAGGTACGACGACCCCGAAATTTCGGACGTCGATGCTCGCAGCTCCCGAAGCCGACGAAAAGGAGAGAAAAGATGAACTCGCGCGACGAAATGGATTTCACGTATCGATTTCATCCGTTTTCCCTGAATTACGCAAACGTAACGAGAAATGTTTTCGAATCGAACGGATCTCGGTACGTCCCTCGAGGCATTGTTATATTGTGGTCCGTGTCGGTAATGGACTACAAGCGCCTTTGTAAAATTCAAGGGTACGAGGCGAGTGGCGCGGTCATTCTACCGTGTCGGGTGGCAGCGGCTGTTTACTCTTCGCCAGCGAGATTACCGCGCTGTATAATAAGGAAGTAGGTGAAACTCGTTCAATCATATTTCCAGCACCCGAGATATGAAAGGTAAACGGTTTTCCGGAACCGGACGAGTGCCCAGCGTCATTCATTTTTCACTCGTCTATAAAATTTTTCATTGCACGGCAAATCATTCAGTTCGCGGAGTTGGACCATTCGACGTTTACCAAATATATAATATCGACCGGGTTTTCCATCGATATTCGAAACTTTTTCGACGCCCCGAGCGTATTTTTCGTGCTTTTGATCTTTTTTTTTTTTTCTTCTTCTCTCTTTTATCGTTAGTATGGCCGATATCGCTAATAACGTGCGACGTCCAATCACCCCTGCAGAACCATAATCTACAATGTCGTTATATCTCGCGGGTTATATGGAGACGATATAAACCTAATATCATTCCAGCGGATTCTCTTCTGCCATAGGGATATTTATTGCTCCATAATACAGTACGCGGTAACGCACCGATACACAAGAGCCCGGACCACCATCGGCGGATATGTATAGGTACGGGATGAAACTTGAGGATTGAGGGGAAGGGGTTCCGTATTATCACTAAATCCTCGAAAAAAGGAACAGGATGGGATGTAAGTGGGGAAAAAAGAGACGGACAACGTGCGCTGCCTGTACGGTGGTAGGCGGTGGTGGGCGGTGCAGCGCGTTGGTCAAACCACGAGACAGTCCTGATGTACGTTTTATGGTTTCGCAGACCACATTGTCGTTTTATTTCCGATCATTTCGGTCCGGGACTAGTTGGGTGGAAAGAAAGGAAAATAAAAGAATAGGTGTACGTATAGCTCGAGTAAAAACGTCGACGGGAGCCAAGGTTATTATTCTCTTACATTCCCGTTGCCACAATAGAAACAAGGGCGACATACGCTTTGTAGAATTCTGACGCGACGCCAAAATTTTGCGGTACGTAGACAGACGGCGGATAACGCTAACGGAGGAGACTCGATAGCACGGCTAAAAGAATCGGCGACAAGAACTATTACCGCGGAGTAGAATGAAGAGCAGCCCGCGGGTAGTCAATTATTTAAAACTCCGCTGTAGGATAGAAAAGCATGATGGCCGGAGTTGTATAATCGGAGGGGGAAGATCTCCGAAGGGCTTCTCCGTGGGATTGTCTTTCTTCACCCTTTATTGAAACTCGACGGGGAAAATCCACGCCTTATACAATATTAATAAAGCAACCGTCAGAAACGATAAAACGATACTTGTAAATCCCCCCGGCACGTATACGAAAGGAACTCGTGGAGACCGTGAGCATTAAGAGAACGGATGGTTTGAAATAAATTAACCGTAAAATAAGAGTATAAATGGAAGTACAACGCGAGAGTTATAGGCGTGCAGTTACCGAAGCTGGACGAGCAAAAATGGCGGGGAAATGATCCGGGGGTTATTGTGTACGAGCAGGTGTTTGCGGAGGATTATCAAACTCGTGATATCCCGGTAATAATTGAGGAGGAGGGGTGGGAGGGGAGAGGTGGGTATAATAATCCGGATTTCGTGTTCCCGCAGAAGCGGAAGAAAGAAAAGAAGCCCGGAGTAAAAGATGCGAGGCAAACGCGAAAGCTGTTGGCAAGAGTTTGCCCCTTCGCCGGGAAACACCGGGGGCAAAAGCGGCAGCTTTTTCTCGCTCAGGGTAGCTAGGTGAGATCCGCTTAGCCGATCCCTACAAGGATTTCGAGACGGAACGGAAATCCAGGGAGCTCGCCAGCCAGCCAGCCAGCCAGCCAGCCAGCCAGCCAGCCAGCCAGCCAGCCAGCCAGCCAGCTAGTCAGCCGGCCTTCCTTCTCATCCGAGATTTATATCCCTAACTCCGGTAACAAAATCGCCGCGATAAGCGATGCCGCGTTGAATGCCACCGGCTCACAGCAGAAGCAGAAGCAGAAGCGGCAGCGGCAACGGCAGCTCGGATAAGGTGGCGTCGGAATGTGCCGGAGCACCGCTAGCCACACGGTCTCTCTATACACGTATACCTCCTACCCTCGGATAAACCCTATGAATAGAAGGTGTTTGCGAGTGATTTGAAAAATCGTTCCCACTACCGTCGTTACGTGTATCGCGAAAAGAGACCCGAACACCCGCGAACGGCACCACCTACTCTTCCGGTATCCGCGACCGATCTGGGGCAGCTAGTTTCACCCGAAATTCTTCATTTGCATAGACCAACGGAAGCTTTACACCCGCGCTCACCTTTGTTCACCATTCACCCGCGAGGAATCACGCACTTTCATCCGATGTATTCGCTTACAGTACAGTTATACGGTTTGACTTTCCTAGCTATGTACTAATAATGGAACCTTTGAATTAATTTCTCATATCGTTGGCGATCATTCAATTGATTTGTACCAACGATTATTACCAATTTACCGAAGGTAGCCGAAATTACGGGGGCTGGTTGATATCGCAATTAGCGATATTCCGTGGGTACAGTCCACTCAAAAATTTACGATCGAACAATTTATAGCCGAACCTTCGATAACGACGTTAAAAAAAAAAAAAATTCCGCGATCGATTCGAAACTACACGCGAGTGCTCGTAACGAGCGGCGACCAACTTCCGGCGATCCGACGTCATTCCTATCCTCATTTTCGAAGCTAAACAGTTCCGTCCCTCCGAAGACGTAGGAAACAGATGGATGGCACCCCGGTGACGTCTGACGTTGACGTATGACACGAAATTAAAAGAATAAACCAAGTAGCTGGATGGAGGAGAGAGAGAGAGAGAGAGAGAGAGAGAGAGAGAGAGAGGGGAAAAAGAGACCGAGGGCGGGAAAATTAGAGACATAAGATGTCGTCGACACGAGTCCCAGCCCCGAGTAGCTACGGTCGTTGTTACAAACATTATCCGTTGTACAACTATAATCGGATGAGTCGGCGGCGGTAGTGGAAGGTTTCGTACTCGACGGTTCTACGAACTCGCTCGCACGAGTGCTTCGTTATTGTCTTGGCTTAATTGATTTTAAACTGGTGCCATTGTCACGCGGGCGTGGAACGCCGCGCGATGTGTACCAGCCTGCCGAGAATAACGTTACACTTATAGCATCGGTGCTTCTGGAGTTTACAAAGTCATTCTGGCAGCGGAGTGGGACGGCTGCGACAAGAGAGGGAAGAACGGTCGCAGCAGCAAACGACGTTCCACAAGATCCGCTGTAGACATACATACATCACACCGAACTGCGGATAATCATCTCGCGCGCGCCCGATCCATTCGTTTGTATTCCCTTAGAAAAATTCAACCCTGAATCGAGGCGTGACTTATTACTCACCGGATGTCGGGGGCGAATATATCGACAGCTCGGTCAAGCTCTACTCACCTGGAATCATGAAAAAGAAGAAACGAACGGTTAGCCACCGAGTAATTTGTGCGAACGAGGTGATTAGCTATTATACGCATACGTCCGACCACCGCTACCGCCGCGTGAAAGATGCACGCGTGATTCTCTGACGGATTAAATGTCAACGATTAATTTATCGTTGCAGTATAGGTGAACCACAGTGTCCGCCGCAGTGTCCGCAACTCTCGACTGTGTTTGAAGCGTTCGCGCGGGCTCTTACTCCAGCGGCGGGGCAGCTGCATTGTCGAGATAATTACCTGCTCGCCATCAGGAATGTGACTACGTTATACGACTGCCGAGTTGCTCGCTCGCTCGCTCGCTCGTTCGCTCGGTCAGCCCGACCTCGTGACGGAACAGAAACCCGTTGTCCGAACGCTTGCGGCAGGTTGCCTACCCGAATAAACGCGTCCTCCGATCATTGTACGTACGTACGTACAGACCTGCGAACCGACTAACCGAAAGTGGCTCATATTCGGTCGGGGGGCAGGCCGATGTCGGGGTCACTCGGTGACGCACCTTGACGCAATTAGGGGATATCACTCACTTGCAGGGAAATGCTATTGATTTCTTTCTTTGTCGTTAACACGATTCTGGGAATGTTTACGTAAAGAGATCGCGAGAGGAGGACAAAGAAGTAGCGCATCTCGAACCACAAAGAACTTTACCAGGTATTCGAACCGACAATGTCACTTCGGTGGGGAGTTTTCACGTGGATTCGAGAAGGAACGAAATTTTTACCATAATTAAATGAAACATTGTGGAGATCTTTGGGGAAATCAGTGAACGGCTGGCGAAGACAGCGCTCAGGCTCGGCTATACGGAATTCAAAGTTTCTCGTTCCGGCGAACGAGTTGAATGAATTTGCGGATATATTTCCCACGAATACGCCATTTTTTCCATTTAAACCGTCGAGAGATTGATCGAACCGGTAACTTCGAGAGAATCATCGCTGGAATTCTAATTCTCCTTTACATCGAGATGTTCGCGCATCTCAGTTCCCCAAATACGGGGAAATTTTCTGACCAAAAGCGTCTTTACGACGCTTCGTGATTCCCCGTTACCTCCGTCGTATTATTCAATCTTGCGGATGCCGGTACGCCGCCAGCCGCTAAGAAATACCTGGATGGTTGAAGATTCTCGCTGCACCGCGTACCGTCGTCGTCCCGAAGGTATTCGAAAAATTCCCTCGCCGATAATGACATTTGCGGGACACGGGGTGCTCCTGACATTGGGTGAGAACTGAGGTAAAATAGAAAATGGCAAGAAAAATTCACGCCGGCGAATTTCCACAGCCGGCGATGGGGGGAGGGGAGGGGGTCTCGGGCGGTGTACCCACGGTATTTTAATTTACTCGAGCCCGCGGTCGTTAAAGGAATCAATTAAGGATATATAGCCGACTATATCGGCGAAGACCGGCGCCTCCGAGTCTCGTTATTCGCATATTCCAAATTTCTCCATCTTCAATAGCGGAAATAGGGTTATATCTTCCAAGAAAAAAGTCATACATTATGTCGGTATAGGTAACCGCGATCGACTCGTACGGAAAGGCATATCGGTGCCCCGGAATATAATATTAAAAATATCACATCGAAAGGCCTGATATTTTCCCGCGTTAAAATGCGAAGGATGCGACGCCGAGATTTGTTTGTTTTTTTTCCTTTTTTGTTTTGCTTCATCGACAACGCCGAGAACGGGCACCGAATTTCAATCGGCAGTGGTATATGGACGGATATGTTTTTTCAATTAATGAAATTCCGATCAGATTCCGTCGGCAATCATAAACGAAAGCGGATCGAGGAAGTGTACGGGGGTGATCTTCGGGGGGTAATCAAAATGGCACAAAGGGAAAGCCTCGGTGGGTTATAATCCAGCGCAAGCTGTGGAGAAAAAAAAGTATTGGCAACTTTAGGGGGAGGGGGGGAGCGCGGATGAATGGTGAGAAAATGCGAAAGTCAAAAACCGAACCGTTGACCACCGAACAAACCTTATCGCGCGATCCATGAAAGTTTTGGTATCTCGAAAATCGTTCTTTCGTCTCGGTCGAATTCTCGTCCGATGTAACAGCGTATCGCGTTGCTTCGAGTGTACGAGCATTTATCCCAGCACTAAGCTCAACAAGGTCGATAGAATGGAAGAGATTAACCCCTGTATAGCTGTTCATACAGAGCGGCGGTTCCGCCGTCGGCGTCGAACCACTAGCAAAATTAGGGCAAAGCAGGCCGTGTCTACCGCCATGGCGTAACGCACACAGCAGCGTGGTATACGGTAGCTGTACGCATATATGCGATCGCTAAATCAGAAGCCCGCTATACGCGACGATATTGCGGGATCGATTTCGATTTATTTGTATGAATTACGGTCGTCGTCCCACGTCGAAACGAACGAATCCGAACGGGGATTCTCAGATTCGACGAGAGAGAAGAAAAGAAAATAATAATAATAATAATAATAAAATAAAATAACGAGAAAGGATCAAAGCTGCGGGTATAGGGAGCCTCGCGTGTTTCGCCTCGATCCGTCACACCGGCAGCCCAGCTATGAGGATAAATTGAACCTACAAGGTGACCATCGGGACCTTCCAATTAACTTCCGCCACGCGTTGTGTCGGACGGCCACCGACCTTAAAGAAATGATCGCTTTTCCTTTTTGCCCAGACGCCTAACGACCGACCATTTTGCCGGCTTTTACAACCCGCTCGGGCAAAGGGGGGTTCTTTGAAATCGAGATGAGAGAATCGAAAGGGTCCAGTCGCACTACACGAACTCACGAGTACAGAGGGACAACGTATCTCGACGATTGATTTATATAATTGATTTCTCGGGTCACGTGATAAAACGTATGCGATTTACCGTATGCGAGCTTTTCCGAAAGAACGGCAAAGGCAAAGTTTTGATAAGTGGAAAACCCGCGGCATGACTGGCGCACGATTTGTTGAACGGAAAACGAAGAGGCGGCACCGCCATCCTGTGCCATTATAACGAGGGAGTCGTCTCGCCACCATATGGAGCGGACATTGTGAGTGACGTCGGATGAAAACGAACCCCGAACGTGTACCCGACGACTTACATATACATATATATACGTATACATATATATATACAAACATACATGCGGTACAGCGGGTTTAAACCCTGGCGAGGAAGAGGTTCCCTTAAAGAAACCCAACATTTACCTGTCCTCGGTTTCGCAAGGTACACACCTCCAGGTGAGCTGAGTTCCTGGGCGTAAAACGTCGAGTATAAATAAGACTGTACAGCGGCCGCAATCTTGGCATAATGTTGTCTTTGATCCTCACAATACTAGCGAAATGGCGACCGCTTACACTTCAATGCACCGCTGAATTTCTAATTGCACGCTTAAAGCGCATATACCTAGGAAACTCGCTGTGGTATTCGAACGACAATCATACCGCAATCCCGTACTAGGAGAAATTGAGCTAAGCCCGGCGCATTCAAACTTGAAACGTTGATACGGCTCGGCTTTTTTACTTTTTACAAAAAGCAAGTGTAAAGTAAGCGATGAAAATTCGTCGCTGTCGATCCGAATCTGTCGTCAAGTTTCTTCGATTTTACTTCGGCGATAACGCCGGATGTATGCAGTAAATTCGTTTTCGAGAATTGGATGATTCGAGTTTTGCATCGCTGCCAGTTTCACCTTTCGCCTCGGTAGAGGAATAAAAATTACCGCCTCAACTCTCTGTATACCATCCAATCCGTAAAAAGTCGCGTAGATCACCGGAGAAAAATAAACCCCGCCAGTTTGTTACGCGAATAACGCGTTCACCCGTTTCTGCAAGGTATTGCGAAAAGGATTATTTTCACGCGGGCGAGATCACGTGGCGCATTGTTATATTGGATCCGCGTATTGCATATATACACAGGCGGCGGCGGGGGGTTTTGACGCGGATGAAATGTCGGGGTGACAGGGTCGTTCCAATACAATACGAATAAACCCCACGCCGATTGTCCCATGTATACCTATACCTATATGTATGAATACACGCACGCAATACAAAGCTGAGCAAGGTTAGAGCTATATATGTATAATACTCTGACTCACGAAATCCCCTCCGATCAATTTATCCGATTATTTATTATTGTTAAAAGAAAAAAAAAGAAAAAAAAAAAACGGCTTTTCAGTCCCCCTACTTAGAACGGCGGTGAATTCTACTTCGAATCTAGTACGTGTGCAGCGAGGGGCGAGGACGGGGGGCTAATCTCATTTACAGATTGAGCAATAAGGACTTCGATTTCGATTTCGTTTTCGATATTTACCGTTCGTACCAACCGGGAGCTCCGATGCGATCGTACGATGCGACGCATGTCTTGGATAAGCTTTTCGAGTCCCGTTGAAAACAAGATAATAAGGAAAGCGAGGAACTCTTTCACCAGCTAGCGACGCTGGCGTAAGTTTTTGGAGATGGGGATTCACCGAGTTTTCCATGTCACGCCCGACGCCCCCGAGACGCAAGGGCACCTCGCTGCGACTACGGTGGTTACGGGAGGAATAATTGACAAAAAGCTCTTTTAAATTGCCGTAAGCCGCCCGCCCTCACCGAGCTCTTTATAGCCACCGTACGCATACGTGTACCGCTGCCGCGAGGGGCGGCAAAAGGGCGGGGTGGCCGGTTATACGGTTAACTGAAGCCGGGATTGATTGCTGCGCACGAGACCGTAATAAGCCGTTAAAATAAATTGTAGACACGCGCCAGAACGACGTCTAACTAGACACGGCATAATAGATGAAGAACTCGGGCTGCCGATCATTTCGGGATATTTGAATCCGAAACTCGGCAATGACGATAAATAGAATTCGCGCATCGTGGGTAAGGAGGTGTTTATATTTCACGGTGGAATTTCACTCGGGATAGTCGTTTCGTCGGGACGACGCCTTCTACTTCAGTTGATGGTATAATCGTAAAATAGGTGTACCGTTGACAACGCCTCTGTAAGGCGGCTGCAGTCGGATGATGAATTATTAGTAGATATTAATCAATCGAAGTGATCGGATTTGGAGTGAAATATCTTCTCCGTCCCATTCCACGTCGTCTCTTTCCCAGCTTCGACTTCAAATTAAGATTTATGAGAATATAGAATCGCAATTAAAACTGTACCTATACTACTGTGCGTGAATTATACCAGCTGCCCGTGAGCCCCGTGGGATGTTAATTACAAGAAAAGGCTGAGCGCGGATTTTAATAAAATGAATTCCGTCAAACTCGGCGAAGAAAATTGCTTTAAGAAATACCCGGTCGGGGATAAAGTGGCTGTACACGACGGTAACGTCAACGGTCAAGGTCAAACTTTGGAATAGGAATGATATTTATAATTCTGCGTTCGGTCAATACGAGAAGAATATCATCACGGTTCGGACATCGTTTTCCAACCCACGTCCGCAGTCAATCTATATCAAAGTATTGATAAAATGAGCTCGAAGATTATTCGAAGACCCGCTCGTCCTATACACCTGCATTCATCTGCATAAAAATGTCGATATTACACCTCACCGCGCAAGCTCCGTACACAGCTGCTGGAATTGTTTCATTACATTATAGTTCCCACGACGGTTGCGTGAGACTCGAGATCCCGTTCCATGTCTGCGGCATGTCCTGTCCGAGTCGCTGATATACCTACCTATTCGTCTCATCACGGTGATTCATAAGGTAGGTGTACGTACATACCTAACATACTTATCAAATTCTCATCGGAATTGACTCGTTTGCAGCACGAAATTATAACACGGTAAGAATGATTTCTCCCACAGTGCAAGGACCCCGGCGACGAAATGTGGATGGAAAAGAGTTGCCGTTGAATTTCACTAAAATTTCTCGGTTTCTTTAATTCCTATTTGTTCCGAAATATCTAAAAAAAAATAAAAAATAAAAAATTGAATCCCTTCGATCGAGACGTATTCGGGAATGGGCAAAATCACATCACGGTATTCGTACGAGAGTGAACGCTACGCCTATTTGTATATTTCGATAAATGGGGCACACATCTCCTTTGTCCGAAATAACTGTAACCGGGTCCTAGCTGTGGTTCATTTCACATATTGTTAGAAAATAGCCCCTCCGCTTCGAACTTATAGACGGGCACGCACATCGCAGGGGTTGCCACAATAAGGATATCCCAGGGTCAGGTTAGGGGATGATATAAAAAAAAAAAAAAAAAAGAAGGACGGACGGATGAAAGAAAAACTAGCTAGCCTCGCCTGCATGCACTTGCCTCGGGGGTAGACGGGCGATGCGCGGTACATAGACTATGGGGAATAAGGACAGGGGTGCTTATTTCTCCCTCCGCACAGGTACCCATCCCATACATCCCCGTTGCGCCTCTGCGTGTCTACGTATTTTGCCCTGCACGTCTGTACAGAGGCCGTGATATAAAGTATAAGGGAGGGGGGGGGGGGGGGCGCGCAAGCGGTGCCCCATCAAACGGGGGAGAATAGATTCACTCCGCACGTCGCTCGGAGGCTGCTGTTGCTGCCGCGCTGTTGCAATATAACAAGGGTGAACAGAGATTGACAGCTATTCCAAAATCCTCCCTCATCAGCTGCTTTAGAAAGCAGGCTCGCTTTCTCCGGCTCGCTCGCTCGCTCCTCAACGTTGAGGAAAATTGCGACGCGGACGCGGACGCGGGCGAGAAATGGTCCCCCACAGGATTGGGGTGGGTATATTAAAATAATATTCGTTAGACCGTCGGGCATATTGATTGCCGCTTCAAATTCGATTAGGTTCGGATTATTCAAACGTTTCCGGCGGCGTCAATTTTACAGGGGGAGTGTCATATCTATATATAGATAAAGATAAGTATTCTTTCGCACCTTTTATTTCACTTCCGCGTTTCATTGAAGAACCTCGGATTGACCCATTTTTTATCTTCGACACACGTCTTCCTCTTCACGCTTCAAAAGTTTCATCGTTTTTATCTCGTTATTTATTTTTTCCGACGATTCGTTTTTTTTTGTTCATTCAATTTATCGCTGTTATTATTTTTTTACCTTCTCCTTGTACAATACGTTTCTGCAATAAGTCGCATAAACTGTCACCAAACGGAGTCGGCGTGAGTTATTACCTTTAATCACGAAACGTGCGCGCAGCGGAGTTCGGTACACATTTACCCTACAAACGATGAGTATATTTCAAAACTCCGAACAACAATTCCCGATGTTAACCGACTTTATATATTACGTTCGCAAAGTTTGAAATTAAATAAAGCGGTCATTTATTTATTCCATCGCCGTGTTTATCAGGATTCGAATACAATAATTCTTCCCCCGAGCTGCGGGAAGCCCGACTAATTGCGAGATTTGATAGAACCGTTTTATCACGTCCGCGTGTGGGAAGATGTGTAAGGAGACGATTCGCACATACGTATATAAAGGTATCGCGTTTCTCCGGCGTTACAGGGGCGAGGTAGGAAATTTTGGTCCGGTGCCAAGATCTCATAGCCTCCGGTAAAAGCGTTAAAAAGGATGTGGAGGAACGCGTAGATATAGTTGCGGTGAGGCAGGGCTCGGGCTACCGGGAACTCTGACTGCTGCAGTATATCCGATTATTCGTGTATGCAAAATAACCAGTTGTAGGTAGAACCGTGAAATCCGCCTCGCTACCGCCATTGTTGTCACAGCGATTACAAATCGCGTAGTACCGACTACACGGTGGATTATCTACCCCCTTCGCGACGTGGCGAAGATAAAAAGAAAATGACAAAATAAAGAAAAAAAATGAAAATTAATTAATGAAGAAACCGGCGGTCACGCGACACTTCAAACGAGGAGAAATCCGTTTTTGAAATTCCATTCCCCTGTCCCTGACGACGTGTGACAATTGAGGGTTGACTGAAAGCCGAGGGGTTCCGGAAGATTAAAAATATCGCAACGAGATGAGAATTCGAATCACGTTCGGAAGGCTTAGAGTTTTGACGAGTGTTTTCAGTGAATATTGTCGTTGGGGGGATTTCAGAACTGAGAGAAATCTCGGTCTTCCCCGAGTATCGTAAGATTCTGAGTCACAAAACTTTTAATCCGTCAGATTAAAACGATTTCCAGGAGACAATAAATCCTCCCCGCCGCTGCCGCTGCGGAGGGTTTCTCGCGGAGTCGTTTTCTCAATGGAAATTCAGGCTCAGTAGCGAACCTCATAAATTTCCATCTACCGCTTTTTACCGGCTCGATCCGGTGTCGCACGCCCACACCGGAGATTCCATGAGATATTTCTACGGAGCTTCTCGCACACATCTGGAATTCTTCCGCAGCGTAAAGCGAACGCAAGCGATTTTCGAAATCACACCTAGCGCAGCGCTCTACGGCTAACAAAAAGATTTCAAAGAGAAACCAAAATTTATGCAAATTTTCATCGAAGGTCGGCTATCGCCATGCCGATGAAAAAGAACTTAGCGAGAATCCAATTCTCCCTTTCCTGCAATTAGACTCGAATCTCAACGAGAAATTATCCTCCGCTTTCACAGCTCGTATAACGTACGACAACGTAATATTTGGATTACGTTGCGCAATTTCGATCGCTAAACTGAAAATATATGGGCGAGAAATTCGCAATTTTTCCCATCCAACTGTGTACACACCCCCTTGATACATATATATATATATATATATATACTTTCTGGATATCAGCTGCACCGGGGGATGGGAATAGTTATACCATTTCGGCCATGATTCATGGGAAATTATTATTACTTCCCATTATCGTCTAAAATTTCCATATTGGTATGTCTCCAGTGGTTGTATAAATGCGGTAGTTTTTCAACTTAATGGCGGGGTACCGTCGGTTAGATGGGTTAGGTATACGTACCGAAAGTTTCTCTGCAAGCAAAGTAGCTCGCACACACCTTACCCACTCGACTTACCCGTGTCTGTATGGGTATCCACCCGCTTCTATACCCCCCACAGCACGTGGGTATACGACGATACATTACGAAGAACGTGATGAATCTAGATCCGTAAGCGATACAACGCCGTTCAGGCGTGTCAAAGTTTCCTTCAAATTGGTTCCTCTCATCGAGCGAACAGATCGATAATTCGAGTACGTACACATCGTACCATATCTGTACGATCGTACGTGAAGGGGAACGACCCGATGTGGTGACTCGAAAACCCTGCCGCGAAACACTCGAGATCCTCTGTGGGTAGAAATTATTTATCGTTTCGACGGTGGATTTTGTTTAAAATTTTCAGTTATGAATCGTAGATTCCTCGGCGTTGCGAATTTTTTACACCTGTAATTTCGAGTGCACGAGGTACACGGTGTTACGCGCACGAATAAGGGAAGTTTCGAATGGTACGGTGGTTTCCGGTAACCATCGGTTTTGGGAGGGGTTCAGCAAGAGCGGCAGGTTCGGTTGCCCGATCTCGTAATACGGTATCATATTTCATAGCGTGATGCATGCACGGCGCGGCTTATTAATTCGATTTAATGGGCTCAAGTTTGCGTGGACGTCGGCCAACTAACAAGTGGTATACATGTATGCATTCGGGCGGTATCTCCTTTTCGTTCTGCTTAACCTCCGTTCGCACCCCGAACTCGATCTTCACCCCCGATCGGTTGTTTTATCACAATAGCGCGTCTGCTAACGCTCCATGTTTCTTCGGTGAGAGGCTGCGGCGGGGAATAGCGCTAATATTCGCACCGACGTAACGCGATATTTAGCCCGGCTAACAATAAGCTCCTCGGATTACCAGGAATTAACGGTAATTATTACAGCTTATAAAAACCACCTACCCACCATACCGCCTATTTTTATCCAACGAGCGAGAATTTATTCGAAATTTTAAACACCTCGCACGGTTAAAATTCATTCTCTCGTTCAGAGCTATAGGGATTATTTTATTTTATTTTTTCATTTATTTATTTTTTTCACTTCTATTGTGCTATTATTGAATTTGCCCTTTTTTTCTCATATCAGGGGGATCGTCGCGTATTAGATTTTTCACGTGGCAATTCGAAATTAGCGTATACGTACGAAACCGTCGAGGTTTTCTCTCTTTTCTCTTTTCCAGGTACATCATTTTTCCGATGTTTCTTGGTAATCTAGAATTGAATTCTCACTCGGCTGAGCTGCGGGGCCCCTGTAATCGTTGACCATTAAGTCTACTATCCCATAGGAAGGGGGAGGGGTTGGGGGTTGGGTTAAACGGCTCGCAGCCGTTTCAACACAATTTTTACGTGCCGACGTCGGTCACGACGCGCATCGTCCTCTTTCTCCCTCGGATACAGTGATCCTCGTATTAACGATACGGTGAACAGCTAGGAGGCACGTGAATTCATCGTTACAGATGAAAAGTAACCAAACAAACGAAACGATGAGATGAAGAATAAATTCTTACACGATCCGAATCGGATGAAATCAAAAGGAAAGGAGACAAAACAAAGACAGATTTCTGTATATATCTTACACGACGTCGTGGGAGCAATTAATGGCCGATCGGTACCTCGTTCATAATTATACTCGAAGCAATTAAGAAAGCGACAAAATGAAAACTATGAAAAGAAAGAAAAAAAAAAATAAAAAAAAACCGATGTCTTAAACGCTGATTGCGAAATACGGTGTATGTACTTACGTACGTACAAATAAATGACCGGTGAAGTTGTGTGCGCTAAGGATTTATGCGAGTGGATCATTTCTTCATGCCGTGAGATTGAAAATTGTGCTCGGCAATCGCGTGGCCGGTCTGCCGTGGCGGCAACGGATCGTCGTTTTCTCGTTCGCGGTCCACCAGGATCTCGCTCGGACGAAACTCGAAGCTGCCGATCCCATAGCTCGCCTCGCTGCTTTGTTTTGTTACACATTCCTCGCGTAGTTTTCTGACGGTAGACATTTTTCGCCGCTGCACCAGCCGCAGCAGCAGCGACTGCAGTCCGTCCTCCCTTTTTCCCATATCCGCTGCGCGCTACACGGGCATCGAGAAAATTCTCACCGCGCCCAGGTTACGTGGGTAACGCGAATACTTTTTTTTCTCATTTTTCTCATTTTCCCAATGATCGCCGAAGGAGTCGTCGTTGATCCCGATTTTCGTGAAACTCAAAACTGCGAAACAACGACGATACCAACCGATAACCGTCCTGATTTTTTACGCGTTTAACAATTTCGCATGTGCGGATCGTCGATCGTAGCTACGTGTCCCCGTTCCTGTACTCAACGAGTCTTACCCGCGGCTGGCATAAATTCTGCGGTAGCGTGATTGGGTTATACCTGTAGCGATGATACGGTGTAGTTGAGAGGATTGATTGTCGTAATATGTATTTGACTATTTTCGTCGCATACGTTATAAGCTGGGAAAAAAACGATCGTTATTCAGCGTTTCGATACGCTGTCGTGGTGTGCAGTAATCGCTGTCAGCTGGAACCACGTCGACCGACTTTTCGCTGTACGTCCATGTCTTTATCCGTTTTTTATCCCTCCATCAGCTGTCGCGGGAATATACGCATAAATAGAAATATATACCGCTAGTCTCCCTTATTTTCGTTTCTGATACAGTCGACGATTACCTCTCACGTTATAATTCCCTCCTTCCCGTTTATGCTTTTTGGAATTCGTCTATTTTTATTTTTGTGTAATCTTCGAGCATCGACGGAGGGTAGCTTCGCCACGGCAAAATAATCGAACGTTACGTGCGTGGTTATTTTTCAAGAGATTATGCGTGGGTCAGAGGTGGAAAAGATAATGGCCGCTGTCAAAAAGATTGATAAATGAAACTGAATTTCTGCGTCTCTTTTGAAATAATAGACCGTTGAATAAAAATAAATCCATCAATTAAGTGAAAATCGATTCGTCAAACCGTTCGATATTTTCCCTCACGTGGCACGCCGCATAAATGTTCAACATGTGTATCGTACCGCACGGTTTATATGTATACGTGTGTACATGTAAATCTTTGCTCCGGTATATCAACGTGAGTTTATAAGGGGTTATAAATTCGGTAAAAAATGACAATTTCGTATTCTCCCGTTTCTTGTTTATCGTATTTCTGGTAAAACGCAACCTTACTTCACCCCGGAAAAGATTTAGAAGCGGGGGAGGTGGGGGGATCTTACGGCTGTGTATATAAAAGGAAGGCGAGCTTGATATTTGATTACTTCTTCTCTTTGCATTCGCTCCTTTACATATTCACCGTTATTAAATCGTTATATTTTGTTTTCTTATTTTTACATAAGATGACGGGAATAAATCAAGAAGTCCAATGACGAATTTCCATAAAAAGATCATTAGAATAATTCTGTCTGAGAAATTTATTTCTCGAAATTTTCCCGGCGAGAAAAACGAACGAACTAAAGAAAAAAAAACTTGACACAATACAACCTACACATCCCGCCCCGACGCATAACACGCGAAGCGACGTTATCGAGAACTTTTTACGTGATAATCAATATTATTCGTATGTACGTAAATACGTAAATATGTTAATACGGTGTACACGAAACTGTGTACGTAAAGCTTTTACGAGATTATATCGTGCCTGTATTCGTTAGTCGTTATAACACGATTGCAATTATTCATTTATTTAGTTTTTCACTATTTCAAATTTTTCACAGACATACAGATTAAGGAAAAAGTTTGATACCTTCTACGGGGTGAAAAAAAAATTTGACGAACGGAAAAGTGTACGCAATGAGGGAAACGAATTGACGGAAGCCGACTACCTTGAATGACTATACCTTTTAATGCGCTGTATGAACGAGGAGAATATATACGTATGGTTAACTCTCGGAAGCTCGTTAGCTTTAATTAGTCGAAGATCGGAGGTTCGACGATCGCATCCTATCCTCTTCCCCATCTTCGTCCGAGTATCCGTACGGCGATACGTATACCCACCGCATAACGTACACACCGACCAGCTACACGTGTGTATAATACGTATATATGTACGTAAAACGCAGCGGGCAGCATCGCCACCGAGCGAGATTGATATCTCCGGACCAATTTATTAGCAGGTGCAGAGAATGGGGCCGCTTGGAGTCTGACGAAAGAAATAAAGAAAACGAACAAACTGAGAAAAGAGAAAAGAGAAGAGGCGGACGGTCGTGCATAGGAGAGGAAGCGTGTACGTGAGAGAGGGTGTCTTTTTCGGCTCACCGACCCCGTCGAGGGACCGGGAGACGAAGAAAGTAGAAGACGGAGAGACACCGAGGAGACAAGGAGACGATGGGTCCAAGTATGATTTAATTAGAGTGATCTTGTCCTTACGCCCGCCCCGCGCTGCCCTCCTATCCGCGGCATCTCTCTAACCGGTATAATAGGCGCCGCGCAGACGTCCCACCGCGAAGGGCAGATGAAGAAGAAATTGGGAAGAGGAAAGGGGGAAATAGGTAAGGGGGTGGCTCGCGTTGCAGTCCTTGTCACCGACGCACGGTCTGCTCCTAAGATTATCGCGCTGCCGGAGAAACCCTGGACTTCCTTCGAGGCTTCCTTTGGCTTTCACCTAAATCCCACCCCCCTCGGTTCTCGTTTTTTCTTAGTCAAATTCTCTCTATTTCCGCAGTCGCGACGACGGAAGCTCGCGATTATAACAAGTGAAACCGATTCTAAAAGTCAAACTTTATTTTACCAAAAACTGAGAGCTCGAAGCTTCGATTCCCCCCCCCCCCCCCATTCGTTGCCCGGTTTTCTCAAGTTTAAAAAGGATATGCAAGCTTCGGTATTTCCGGTTCGGTAATAAAAAAAAAAAAAAAAATCTCAACAGAATCGGTTCGCGCGATCGGTTTTCAAACGCACTTCCAGATCGGCAGATCTCTTTGTGCTACCCTGTGGCATACCCATACCTCTGTATCTCTGTTGTATCCGTTATTTATTCGCCTACATTGCGTTCTTACGATCCTCCGACGACAGGTTTATAGTCATACACGGCTTTACCTACAGATTTTCACCGAGTGTCACGCTTCGCATCACGCCGCATATTATACATATCTACATGTAAGAAGCCTGCCGACGCGTGTACGTGCGCGCGTATAGATTTCAGTATTCTCTAATAAAGGAATGGCCGATCGGGAACGCAAAGGTCGAGAAATCCCCGAGTCACATCCACGTTGAGTAAAGAACGATATAAGGGGCAAAGGAGGAGCGACCTGGCACGGAGTACGAGGTGCCTCCCGGTTACATTATGCCTTCGAACCCGTAGGGGTGCCGGATGGAACCGGTGCCTGCCTATCCAGGGCTGGTAAGGTATAGGACTTACAGACGCACGTTGGCTCGACTTTCTCGTTAGATTTATAGGCGTCGTAACAAGGCCGAATTGATAGCGGGAGAGAAATGTTTCCCTGCCACGTGGAGTCAAACTTCAGAATTTTTCCATCTACGCGAGCGAATCGATAAAAGGGAAAGCCGACGACGAAACGAGCTCGCAATTAATTAAGGGATAAATCGTTGGATTTGTAAGGCGATCGCGCGCGACTCGACGAAATAGGGAAAAATCGAAACGCTTCGACGTGTGCAGCCTTCGAAGGTCGCGCGTGGGGTTCGATGACCTTGGGACCTTCACCTTGACGAACAATTGACGATCTTGAAAAAAATCCCGAATCCTCGTATTTTATTTTCACCGAACATTATTTCGTTCATTTCAAATTTTTCTCGTTTTTTATTTTCACTTATGTATCTCAGCTCAGACTCCTTTGTGCAATTAGGAGACCTGCAAAGCCTTGTCTCGAACAAAGAGGTAGCACGGAATGGCTCATTGGGTCGCTCTAGGGAACGAGCGCCGTTTTCTCTCTTTCCCGCACGCGATTGTCGGCTGGGTATATAGAAACGGGCAACTTCTCAACTGCACGAAACTTGAGCCGACCAAGGGTTGGTCGGTCGTACCCCGACAGATATTTATTAGGCCTATATATATATTACTACGTATATATCCAAGCGCCACTTACTTCACGTCCCCTCCTCTACTTCCGTACTGAACAAAAATGATTAAACTCACGCACCGGATATACAACTCCATATCAAGTAGATAATAAAATAGAATTAACCTTCATTTTTCAAATAATCTTAAATCTGATAGATCGCCGATGAAAGTCAAAAAGTCAAGGAATTACATCAGACTGTGATCAGCTTATCGGCATTTCTTCTCAAAGATAACGATATTAAAAAGTCATTTCTTCAAAATTTCTTCTCGGTGATTGTCGAAAAGTCTTTCTCGCATCGTACCTACCGGAAAATTTCTCGCCGTTCTAATTTTCATTGCGACAGCAAACGCCTGTCTGTTATACACGTGTAGGTACACACGTAACGTAAGTAATTTAATTCACGATCATAAGCAAAAACTGAAAGCACCGCGGTGCTTCGGTTTAATAAAAGTCGAATAGATCAACCCGCGGACTAAATTTTATTCGCCGTGGGGTAAGGGACTATCAATTTCTTTTCACGGTCGTTAGTCTCGCGGTTGATCCGGCGTTAAAAGTACGCTTCACGTGGTATATATTTTCTCAGCTGTATACCGCGTTGCGAACGTACCTCGTTTGCTCGTGTGTATCGTGTACGTGGCTATAAACTTCGCGAACGTACAGGTGCGCCGGCGGCACACAGAGCAAACCTTCGACCACCTCCGTACGGTACGTACGTTACACAATAGCGGGGGTGGTAGGCGGTAGCGGGTATATCCCCTCATCGTTGTGTTGGTAACGGTTAACGGCCGGCGTTACCACCACAAGTTCGGTTTCGGTAAAAAGTGGCTACTTTCGCGCGGAATTCAGTGACTAAAGACCTGTGCAGAGCGTAGTATATAGGGTGGGAAGTTGCGGGGTCTGAGAGGCGACCGCTAAGACCATAAATCTTTCGTCGATATGCTAATAAACCAGAAGCAATGTCGGGAGCGAAGTTGAACGCTTATATAGAGGCAATTTTCTTTCTCTCCCTGCATTACCACAGCACCCTATATACCGCGATTCCAACGAGCTCGACACGACCCTTATATACCTGTCTAGCCGTTAGCTTTCGCTCTCGTTCCCTTTCGCCAACTGATATTCATCCCCTTTTCGAACATTTGCACGAACTGTCGTCGGCTACTCAAACGCGAGTTACCGTGCGGCGAAGAAAAAAAAAAAAAAAAAAAAAAAGAGAGGGGCAGAGAAACAACGCGAGAAAAAATCGCGACCGGAAGAAAAGTAAAAGAGGAAACGTACGTGTGCGTCGTCGTGGTTTAACGAAAAGATACCGCGCCGTACATTACCTCGCTCGTTGAGGATTCAAAATCGTGAGAAATAAATGAAGTAGGAATAAAATATCACATCGCGTCATGCCGCGTTCACCTGAGAATGGCTATTACATTGAGTCATTAAACGGCACGCTTCAATTATGGTCAGTTAGATAGGTGTACACGTGGGTACTGCGTACGGCTAACACGGAGCTAAACTAGGTAATAACCGAGCGAAGCCGACGAGGCAAAAGGTCGGTACCATAAATGATCTGTGGTTTTAATAACCGCGAGGTAAAACGCAGCAACGGCAATACCAGCGGTGGCACGCCGGTATATTTTCGCGGCGTGCACAAGGATAACTATTAACCATGCGTAACTACCGACTTGGAATCAATGAAACGGCGAGAAGAATTCCAGAGCTCCGAGCTGCCCGCAATATACATAACTATGTGGAAAAGTAAGCGAGTTTCCGGACGTCAATGAAAATACGTCAAGTTCATTGGTGCGACGTACGTAATCCGTGATGCATATTTCTCCGGATCAACGCGATTGCGTTCTGTACTTTTTCCGGAGAATGACGACGATAAGATAATGTCGGGGATCGAATGACGACGCGACAACTGCTCGATAAAATGATATCGATGTATACTCTGGAGTTCCGACAACTGATTCTTATCAGTTGTACGGATATAAGTTATCTGAATCAGCGATCTCGATGAGTCGCTTGAGGAACCCTTTAATGAACGAGGAAGAAAAACGGAGGAATACAGGAAACGCGTTAATGAGAAATAGCACGACCTCCTGAATAAACTTATTAATTTTCGCGTCATGTCGATGTTTCCTCGAGAATCTGAATTATTCGACTCTCCCTTTACGTCGATGGGGAGATGAAGAAGAAACGGATCGTGAACTTTCGTGCGTCGTTGTCGTCGCACGGGATGTAGACGCAAATCGCGATCGCAATCTTCAATAAAAATAGACATATTATAAATATCGAAGAAAAAAAAAAAAAAAAAATCAAAAGGACCTCACCCGTTTCAATATCTTTTTTTTTTTTTTCGTCGTCACCTTTGTAGATATTATAAAAGCACGACGTGATTTCGGTGCTGCCGGGAACGGATCGGAACCTAAAACGTCGTGTACCTTCTGTGGATCTCTACTTTGCTGGCTGGCAAGCTCAAACTCTATAATCAGATAAACAGATTCACTCGAATCTCATTTCCCACGCTCGTTCCAGCACGCCGTTTGTACAAATACGAGCAAACATGACTCCTCGTTATTTATACCATCAGGAGCAATCGCGGCGTCCTCTTGCAAACCTATAGGATATTCCGTACGTATCCTAACTCCTACAATCCTTCCGTAATTGTCTCACCTAGTCACCTGTGACTCGATCAATTAGTATATATACTCGAGGTCAGAAGGTGACAAATCAGACGAGGCTGTACAACGCGGAATTTCCCAGTTTCGACATGCGTGTAAATTTTAGTTTTCAGTTTTCAAATGTCAAGAGAGGGAAAAACAATCGACCTCATCCCTGCACTGCGCACACATAGTTTCGTTAAAAGGTGTAATTTCGAACACGCGAGTCAACGACGACGACGACGACGACAACAACGTTCCTATAATCCACACACGCGGCAACTAAAATAGAATAAAATATAGCCACATTTTATTAGCGTCCGTCAACTTCCGGGGGCTAAAAATTACCCCGGAAGTTTACTAGCTCCGGTTACCACCTCCTCAAGGTCCGCACCGCGATCACACCCTCGAGTGCGGACCAACGATAAATAAACCATCAAAATTACCAACGGACATATTCATACATATATACCACCTATGTACACGATCCGGCGTACATGTAGTACGTATAACATATCGTACGTATAACTATACGTCGATCGCGTGGATTAAATCAACGAGTATAGGTATGTGATACAATGCGCGACTAGAGTTCGTTATTTTCTAGAACGGTAATAAGACAGAGGGCCCGCACGTAGGTACGTATACGAGGAACCATCTCCTCGCCTTCTTCCATTCTCTTCCACGTGTTTTTTTTTTTTCTTTTTCTTCTTCTTCTTCTTTTTCTTTTTCTTTCATACTCCGAGCACGAGTGTGTATCCACTTTGACGTCGGACGTACGAAAGCCTCGCTACTTCCCGTTTCTCCTCCTTCGCTAGGAGGTGGTCACCAGGTCAGGTGGCTGTGTAATCATTAGCGAGGAAGACAGATGGGCTAATAGCGTTCTCTCCGCTACTCGCCCTTCGGCTTCATTCCGCTCCAACGCTTCAATGGACAGATATATGCCCTTACGCCGGGCGCGCGAGGGAGAAAGGAAACGAGATATTATTGCTCTTTCTTCTATTCCTCCCCGTATCCGCGCGTTACGGACGTCGACATTCTCCCGTCTCTCCTTCAATTGATCAAGTTTCTACATTCGTCCTATAAATAGTAATTACCGATGACATTTTCGGCTTCGGAATTATACGAGCAGATCCGCACGGACCATTTCTTTTGATTAGATTGTCATTGGTTAATTAACTTATATACGCGTTCGGTTATTGCTGATTCGATCTGGATTCACACCCCGAGTCTACGACCCCCGGCTCGCCTAATCAAAATGAATCTACTGAGATTAAATTTTATATTCCACGGAGTCTCCGTTGCCAACGGAGAGAGAAACATCGTTACGCTACTTGTCGGCCTGGCGTTGTTCGCTTTCCTGTACTCGAAAAGGCGATAAAAAAAAAATACAAAAATACAAAAATACGCCTCGCAAAAGTTCGGACGCTGTACCGATGCTCTACCGGCATTAGGTCAATTTGCCCCGTACCAAGTCCTCCAACCGCTTTATTATATTTCGCACGGACGGAGAAGTGTGCTTTTCTTTTATTTATCCCTTCTGGGTGTCCCAAAAACTCAGAGCGCTTTATTGTTCGTATGACTCTCCTCTCATTTCTTCTATTATATTCCATTCTACTCCGTTCTATTCACCCTCACATGATCTCGGCGGACCAGCTTCCGAGGTGGTAGGATATGCCCCAGCTAGACGGAGGACCGAGTCCCGCACAATCGTTTCCTATATATACCCAACCGAATCCCGAGAGTTTAGCAAAGTTCCACGTTATATCTCTTATTTCTCTGACAGCAGCTGGTGTCATTTGTCATTCGACTCCAAGGCTCGCTCCACTCGAAACGGCTCTCCGCATCGGTCCCTTATCTTACCGTTATACCCTCAACCTCATCTCAAAGACCCCGGCGTAACCCTCGCGAACGCTCTCGAAATAAGTTTATCTTCAGATATATAATTTTTTAAGCAAGAGAAAATGGAAAATCGTTAGGCCACGGACGGTTCGGGTTATTTTCGCTGGATTATATTCACCTTCCATGTAATGTTGAGGAAATCAGTTGATAAATTGAAAGAAAAAAAAAAAAAAAATGTAAGTCAAGTTCGTCGACCTCGTGTCCATTAGCAGCTTCTTTCACCTTCGTTCAACTTCGCTTGGAAACTGCAACCGAACGAGTAACATCGAAACAAACGGGGTCACGGACTACCAAGTGTTTCCGGCAGAGAAATTATTATAATTTGCAACCCGCTAATTAACCCCTTCCTACTTTAGGTTACGGAAGGGTTAGCGCGGTATCGCTTCCACACGGTCCAACATATTACTTAACATTGTGCTACCCACGTTAAAGTTGCCGCACCTGCAACTGCACCTGCGACTGGTAACGCAACACTTTCTGCTCGAAAATAAGCGTATTTCATACAGCGATTGAACATCTTCTCGTGAAATGTGAGAATTCTTTCCACCCGATAGTACCGCTGAAATTCGGATTGTATAATTCTCTACGTTCGGATAGAATGAAAAAAACTTAAGACATACGGAGCGATCCGTCATTATTCCAATCGAACTCGGTATATCGTCTCGGTTGACCGAAACTGTTCATCTTCTCGCCTTCTTTTCCATTCCATTCCATAGGAAGAGAGTGCTGGCTAGCCAGCTGTTCGCGTCAGCTGTCACATTTTCTCGGCACGGACGAACGTGCGACGAGAGCGTAAAGATCATCTGGAGAGTAGCGAACGCCGATCGGAAATCACCGGGAAGTGGCGATCGCTCGATCGGCACGCGCTGATCGGTCCAGTGCAATGGAATCGTTTTTATGTCTCGTTAACTCGACTCGGGTCGGTCGGTTCGATCTTCGGATATGCGGGTGATTCTTTTTTCAGTTTCATATTTCAAGCGATTCGCGTATAGGTATACAACTAACGTTTTTTCACTTCATTCCTTATTCCACTTCTTTCGTTCGCTCGAAAACGAGAGCAAAGCCCAAGCCGATCCGGTAGGATTTCACGATTTCATTCAACAATTTCGACCAGCAAACACGTTCGAGAGCAGCCCTACCGTGGACTGAAAGTCTCACGCCTACGTACCTACTCCTCTTTATTTCTTGGGCTCTCAGGACTCCCGATATATCCACAAAGTCCTGGTTGCCTACGCTATCGCTGTTGCTGGTCTCGGTGGTTTCGGTGCTCCCGGGTCAACGTGGAAACCCCGATCCGTCCCCTACTTCGATCGTCCCTCTCTTCCCTCTCTTCTCTTTCTCGGAATCGGAAACGGAATCTTTAGAGCCACCCCATCCACCGTTAAATTACCCTCCGCAATTCGAGCAAGGTATCCCTTCCCCGCCTATTATCTCCTCGCTATCACACCTTCGATTAAACACGCCGTTGACCACCTCATCACGTATTCGTACGGTGAATATTTATCATCCTCGGGCCTCGCAGCTTCGCAACGCTACCCAGCTCAAGATCTCATCAACGATTTTAGTGCGCTAAAGTCCGACGCAGGAAATGCCTAACCGAGGTACAGATCCTAATGTCCCTCGAGTACTCCGGCAACGTGCTCGTATACGATGTCCGTAAATAGGAACTGAGAGGAGACAGCGGACCCATAACACAATATCATCCGGCTATTATCGCGTTTTATGAGGAGGGACGCCAGCTATATCTGTGGGAAGTTAACAGCGGCAGCGCGACGTTTGAAATACGTTGTGAGATCCAAAGAGACGTCGTCGGTCTCTCTTCCGGACGGAGTCGCGAATGACGATGGTAGGCGGCTGCCGCTGGGTGTCGGGCCACTCATCTTGCAACCGATATCAAGATGAAGGTGAGACCATCCTACGCGCGACGGGCTGCGTGGACCTAGAACCCCGTCCACCACCGTCCGGGCGAACCCTACACGAGTCGTTTTTATCACGCGTAAGTATCTCTTTCTCGCGGGGAGTGAGTGGCGCAACAACTACAATCGAGAAACGAGAATCGAGGACCAAAAAGCGAGACGACGACGTCCTAGCCACACCGAGGACGGTCGGGGTCTCACGCGGCGCAAGAATGTGAGCGGGGAAGGTGCACGGATCTCGGTAAACGTCGGAGGACTTCGTTCACCTCCGAGGGAAGAGGATCTCGGAGCGAGAGATGGCACGAAAGAGGAGACTTGGGTCCCTCGAACCCTCCGGCCGGCTTGCCTGCCACCGATGCGCGAACAACGTTCGGCCTCCTCTCTCGCTCGAACCTGGAAGCGACCGTATCGTTATTATAATTCCGAGTGCTCGGATCTCATGGTCCGCGGGGTCCCGCCACCGAACGCTTCGAGCTTACAGTTTCGAGCTTTGAAATTTACGGCGTGGCCCCAGCTCTTTGAAATTTCTATCTGGTTGCGGACGGAGTCCCGTTGCACGTGCGAAGCTTCCGACTGTTTGGTTCGGTGGCTCGGATTTTCAATTCACCGGCGTATACCCACCACCGGGGACAGGTATTCGGTAATATAGCGGTCCCTTTGCGAAATTTGACGCGACGAGCTACTTGTTCGCTTTGCTTCACATTAGACTGTTAACGGCATTAGCTGCGGCCAACGGACATTCGAGAGAGACTTGACTCGAATATGAATAAGCGAAAAGGATCGCCGAAAGTTGGTGCTGGTAGAACGCCATTCGAGGGATTGAAGGTCTGACGGATGAATCGAAATTCCGTTCCGACGATATCATGGAATTAGAAGCTCCATTATACGTACAACGAGACTTCGGTTCTCGCTCATTGAGTTTGTCGTGTCAATGAAACGTGCATTGAGCGCAATTACGAACGAGAGTAGAATGCGTCGAGCGTTCGACTCGGCGAACGAATGGCAACGCGTTTTTTTTAACCATTATCTCATACGCATGATGACTGCGTGTCTTTTCTGTCATTATTCGGTCCGTTCTTGCATCCAACATGAGAGGACGTCGGGGTGTCGTTATCGGCGATCGCTCCGAAGACCGCGGGGCAGCTTGTTATTAACGGCGGAACGAGTGGACAATACCACTCTGAGAATAGAAAAATTTTCATCCGAAAGGGTTTTGATATTTCATGAAACGCAAGCGTGTAGCTGGTGGAAGCGCGCGGCAACGGAAGGCATCGGCAGTGCTTAGAAAACCCGACCGGCGGCAAATATCGATTGAACATTCGCTCAAATATTTAAACGCTATTACGGGCAAAGTATGTGGAGTCTATAGCTACCCCGTCGGAGGGAACTGCAATTCGACATCGATACCAACGCCGAGGCAAGACACACGTTCTCTTCTTTATATTCCGACTGACGTCGGCCTGCACATCTTTTTGGGGCGGAGGGAAACCAGTTCAGCGATTTCAAGTCCAGTCTTGGTTCAGGGAAAGTGATGTCCTCAAGGAATTTAAGCTGTCCGCAGGTGCGGCGCGATCGCATTTCGACATCGTGTGAGGTATCTAGATCCTAGAGCCAATGGAGGAGAGAGAGAGAGAGATCGGTAGTACGGAAAGGTCGCCGGTGGTGTGTCCCGGGGGTCGTTGCGGCTTAAATATCCCGATGAAGTTGGGTGGGAAATCCGAGCGCTGATTCGTCCGCACTATTCGAGATCCGATCTTAGTTAGAATCGAGTTTCGTTTTAAGAAGAGATAAAAACTCCTGACCTATGAGATTCCTGAAATTTAACGACGACGATCGCGCGCACCTTTTATTAGCAGGTAAAAATGCGATTCGTCATATGAAACACGCTGCAGCGGCGATATGACGAGATACCGAAAATACGGCGTGCGTACACGGCGCAATTACGTTGAGTATGTAACGTACAGTTAAATTAAGTAAATTTGATTTCCTCACTACGAATTCTTCTCCGATGAGAATATTCCGGTCCAGGAAACATAGCGCTGAGCAACGTTATGGCGCCTCTCGTATGCGGAGGAACGCGGGGCGTAATAGGGGTACTCGAGGATCTATGAGAAAATGAATTATCTCTCCAAAAGCGTATCAACATTTTGAAATTTCAAAAGACCGTCTACGAAATTCGCTATGAAATCCAATTCACACAAATCTTCGTTTCCCAAAGCAATTACTCGCATTCAGAGTATTCGGGCGATATCGACGGTAGATACCTATAAGAACTATACATAGAATTCGGAATTTCATTAATTTGTTATTTTCATAAGAGGCGCGCTGAAACAACGAACACTATATCGAAGTTGAAATCGTAAGATGCACGGGAATAATTCCCTCTACTCGCAAAGTGACTCAGAGTCGCTGCAGGTTAATCGGTGCGATTTACTTTATACACCTATATCATCCCCGCAGATTCCGTAGCATCTGCGGTTACAGTTTTTCCCAAGCATCTCCCAACGTTTTCAAAGAATCGATTCCCTCAAGCAGTGCAACACAACGTTCGGAAATGATGGAACGAAGCGGATTACGCGGCGCGAGTATGAATGGCGGGTCCGACTTATCCCCCCGATACGAGGGAAGGTATGCGTACCGACTTGAAAAATTCTGCTTTTCTACCTCACTTCGCCAACGCTCGGATACAGTCCGTCCGATCATCGTAAATGATCGAATGGCTCCGCGGAACAGTTTTTTGCGAAGAAAAAGTATCTTGTGAGTACTCAACTCGTATCACCGCGTCTCGTAGACCACGGAGCTACCGAACGGAAGTTTACACAGTTAGTCGATTGACCGTACGTAGGGAAAAACAGACAGTAGTCGACCGAGAGTACAATATGGTATCACTCTTCGGATCCTGAACAGATTCGGGACGATGTGGCGGAACGAAATCGAGTGCTAGAAACGTTGACGATGTATCGAGACCGCCGTGCAAATGCTTCGGCGTGGAGATGCTTTGGATTTATATGTATGCGTTCACGAAGGTGAGTATCGCGCGCGCGGTGTTTTTCAAGTGTGAGGCACGTAACGTTGCAGTGACTCGCGTGGGGCGCTCGCAAGGAAGAATGATTGACCGGACCACCGGCCGCTGCGCCGAGAGAAACAAGATTTTATACGCGGCTCGGATGCAGGTAGTAGTACCGGTGGGAAGACTCGTTCGACGCTTGACGATCGCTTGACCACCGCTTTCTATCAACGGTGCTGCCGCAGCTCTCGTCCGCCATGCGGGAGCGGCGACTGCGTGCGCTCACCTGAAGCCCTGTGCGTGGGCTTCTGATTCACCTTCTTCAACCTCTTCGTCGTCTTCCTCTTCTTCTTGTTCTCCTCTTTTTTGTTCTTCCTCTTTACGGTCAGGGAAAATTCGTTTATTTCAGCGATTCTCTTGCAGGCTGGACTCGCGGTACACCATCGATCGAAACCAGACGCGAAAATGTGATTATTTTTCTGCGACGATTGGACGTATGAGTATCGTTCGCAGTTCAACCACCCGGTCGAGCGGTTGACGTCGTTTTTTTCGGCGAATCTCAGGGCGATCTTCGTGGGAAAAATTTTTTCGCGACAATTTCTTGACCGTCGACCGTCCCGAATGGAAATTCGTCGCGAGAACTTGACGCGATCGCGCGACTCGTGTATTTTCGAAGCTGTCGCTGCCGTTGTCGGTCGCACGCCCTCGGGCTCGTTCGACGGGCGAGGGGGTTCGATCGGGAGATCGTTATCTTAGGATGTTATTAGACGGTAACCGGTTTAACGGTTGACGCTGCAGAATTAGCGGGTAATGCCGCGTTGTCGTACAGTGTACCCTGTACACGAGGATTTTTGCCGGTGTGACCCGCGGCTACACGATTTCCTTTAAGAAGAACCCCTCGTCCAATTTCGATCTTTTCGCTCCTGCGGAATTTCACTGATCCCGTGAAGAAGAAAAAAAAAAAGAGTCCCTCGTAAATTCGCACTTCAATTTTCACCATTGCGACAACGATTCATCGAGGAAATCGGAATCGTCGTCGATCCGATCGACGTACGTTAATCGTTGCACGTCTCCGACGACCTCGCGCCGGGTTCCAGGGGTCAAATATTAGCCGTTCGTGGTTCGCGATCTGTGTAATCCTTATCTGAAAACCATTACGGACGTGTTCGGAAGGCGAGTGCGGTTTACTACACGTTCGCCATACACGACTATAATCATCAACCGTCAGCCGATTCGCGTTTATGTATCACATACAGCATGCGGTGTACGCATTATACATATACTTATCCAGGTATATCGTACGTACAATCGTATTCGCAGATAAGCCGATCAACTCTCGATCTCTCGTTAATTATCACGTCGTCGGTATGCGCGCCCACGTACAACCCTCAACTCGTCTAATCTAACCACATCGATATCCTACATCATTGAATCTCGCGTTAAATCTCATAAGCCTATGTCATAGAACATTCGCTCCGACTGTAGTCAGAAAAACTCTACTCGCCCTTTCTCGTTGTTGTTGTTGTGCTCGGGACGCGTATCGACGTCCAGGTATAGAGTATAAATTTTCACTTTCGAAAATGACCGTTCGACCTTGCGGTAAGCCGTGTCGCGCGTTACGGACCAGATCGAACCATTGTTCCGAGCAATGGATACGACGAACGACGTGTACGTACGTATACGCAATAAAATCATGTCTGGGCCAACGAGGAAGTCGAAATATCATTTGGTATAGCGGTTATTTGCAGGCGGGTGACGAATCGTCGTGGACATTCGTACTCCGACGTGGAAAAAAACAATCTAATAACCGGACCGAGTGAGACCCGCATAGACTACGGTCCCCGAGTTGTGTGACGTGGTAATTTTTATGCAGGTGCGGGTGCGATACCGCCTCCGATACGAGAACGCGCGATAAATTCATCGCTTCGTTCGAAGTCGAGGTTTACAAAAGGGTAGGTATACGCTGCGGTGGGGTAAAATTTATATTCACGTCTCGCTCGTCTTCCATCACCGTGGGGACGGCAGTTCCTTTAGAACCGAACATAACGAACATTTTTCAAGTACGAATCGCGTACGGCTCCGCCGTCCGCTCACCGGTGCAGGTGCAGGTCAAGGTCGTCCCCCCCCCCCCCCCCCCCTCCGGAAGGTCAACTACAAAGGGTCGAAACTCACCGGCGTTGTGTAGGGCTGACAGGCGAGCCTGATGCCGTCGTGTCGCAGTTTCTCTTGGAGTAGGATTCTCAGCTGGATCCTCGGGATCCTGACCAGCTCGGCCTTCCCTTCTTCGTACTCGTCCGTGAACTTGGTTAGCTCTTGTCCACCGCTAGACGAACTGGCCGTGGGAGAGGCGCGCTGCTGCGTCTCCTTCTCGCTGGCCGGTCGTTCGGAGGATGTCCTCGATGACTTTGAACTGATATTGTCGCAGAGACAGTCGGTGGTCTCCTCGAGGGTGAAATAAACGCTGGCCGCACCCTCTTCCCTCAGGGTTTTCACCGACTGGAGTAAGCGGGCGCGATGCGACTGGTTGAAGACCCCGATCGCGTCGAGATCGGGGTCGCCGATTTGCTTGCATATCTCCAGGTCGTCGTACCCGTTGTCTATGAAGGACTCCGAGTACTGGCCCAAGTGGAGCGACCTCAACCACTCCACGACTATGTTACTGGCTATCGTCATAATCGACGGCTCGCCACTCAAAAACTCCGATTCGTTAAAATTTGTCAATGATCGTCAGAGAGAGAGAATCGCGGTGTCGCGGTACCGCGGATGACATTGCGAACGCACGACGGGGATGTTTTTTTCTAATTTCTTTCACCCAAGATAACGAGTTTTCCCAGGTTTGAGTTTCACCGATTCACTGTGAGTTGGGTATACGAATGGGGCGGGGGAGGGGGGGGTATCTAGAGGCACACTTCACTTCACCTGGAGCAAATAAAATAACAACAACTGATCCACCAATTACCGTAAAAATAACGAACAACACTTTCGATCATTTGTTAGTGATATCGCAATCGTTGAAAAAAAAAGATCCCAATTACTTGGACGTTTAACCGCACTGGAAGAACCGCCCGATGTTAAAATCCGCGCAACGCGACGACGACGACGACGACGACGACGTTTTTCCAAATTCACACCCGAAATTTCAACGGACGACGAGGACCAGCTCCGAGGTGCGGTGTGCTCCGAATCGGCGCTGAGCGCGACACACGTGGGCTCGGCACCGGCTTTTCAATTTTCGCGTCGCGTTTACGTCATATTATCGAGCAGCCGGCGTCATCCGGTCGTACGTACGAGCGGCCAACGAGCAGAGGACACCCACGTTTGTCATATCAACTTGTCGCGCGATTATTAAATAATTCCAGAACGCGCGGAAGGTACGGGCGGCACCGAGGCGACTCCGAAACACGCAGCACTGCCGCGTACGAGGCGCACGGCTCGACTGACGCTAGGTACTCGCCAGACTCGGCTCCGCTCTCCCCCACCGCCGCCCTACTATTTCCTCTCTCTCTTCCTCTCTCGGTAAATTTTCCACGTACCGTCTCTCTTACTCTCCCTTTCGCCCCGGGGGTATCCCGCGACGCACGGTCCGCGCGCTATACCACTCGGCACGCCAGACCATCCCCGCGTGGTCCATGAGAACGTCGGAAGATGAAAGATCATCGTGTGCCCACTTGCGGCTCACCTCGCGCCTCGTCTCGCCCCGATTCTCCGCGAACTCGTCGGAGCAAGAAGAAATGATGAGAGAGAGAAAATAAAAGAAAACAACGACAACAACAACAAAAAAATCATATATATATATATATACATATACATAGATTCATCGTCCCCCGTTTTCGAGGGGCTAATCCAGCGGTTTGAGGCGGTTTTTTCGAACGTTGCAACGAATGGAAGGAATTTCGGTCGCTGGGCCGCGAGTCAACGAAACGAACGATCGGGATTAGATTCCGAACAGGTCGGAAACACGATTGCGTAACGAGCCGACGAGCCGTACCGCGGGATCATCGCCCTGCACTTTTTCCCGTACCGCGTTGCGTCCGCTGCGGCCCCGATAAACGCATTTCGGACCGCGTCGAACGATCGCATTTACATTATCACTCCGTTATCTCACAACGCGTCGCGGATTAGGCTCAGCTTATGTGAAAATTTCCCATCCCCCCGCGAAAAGCGACGAAGCGTTCTTCCGAATTCACGAAAGCCCAAACGTGTCTCGCCCGGCTTCAACCGACGTACGATATGCACGCGGCTAACCCGGGCACACTGTTATTTCTGCCGCGTCATCGAGATCGTCTTATTCTCTCCGATGCAACACGCCACGCGCGCACGACACCGACACCGACGTATATTCATCTCCCGATACGGCGCGAACCCACACTAAAATCCAAGACCCTTCAACCGTAAGGTTACATCCGGTGACTGGGATGCGTATACCGCAAGATCACGTTCTCATCCCGTAACTACGCTGCAACGTTGCGGTGATTCAATAACCTTGTAGGGTACACCAATATTTCCTGTCTTCATCTTTGCGCTGTGTTTACGTTGTTTTTTTTTCTACTCTCACCCAGGGGCCCCCTCTCCCTCCCTCCCAAACTTCGAGTAGAGTACGCCGCACGTGTGCGAAGCAGGGGAAATAACTTGACCGAGTGAGGGAAGGAAATTGGTTTGATCCAGGTCGCGGGGGTGAATTAGGATATACAGGGGTCCTTGGTGTTCCTTGTCCAGGACAGGCGACGTCGCGTCGGGCGTTGTTGAGACGGGGGACCCGTCACTGAATCGACGAACGCACGTACGTACGTCTACGACTCTGCGAGGTAAACATTCCGTAGCGTACGCGTGTTCCGCGTATCGTCGATCGGAGCGAATTAATTTCATTAATCCCCCCGAATGATCCATTCTCGGGGGGAGCGGCTGCAGCTCGTTCGAAATCGACGTCCAACTTCTTCGCAGCCTCTTCGTTCGACTCCGATGATATCCGAGTGGTGAAAATTTTTGCACCCAATTTTTTTTCCGCAGCTATGCGATTTTACAGGCGAGGCATCCGACGAACACTCGATCCGGATTATCGTCATTGTTCGATACTCGGGGGGTAATGAGGGCGGAAGCTTGAATATAGATTCGCGGGGTAGGCTAATCCCTCTCGCACACGGAGTACCTGAGACGAGGAACGGGTCGGCGGCGTACGTGCGGTATACACGCGTACCAGCCAATGGGAATGAACAAAGGTTGACGTGCGCTAATGACAGAATCGAACCGCTAACGAACTACAATAATTACCATGCAACAAAAGACGGCTGACAAAAGGCGCCGTGTGCGGATGAAAAAGTCTGAAGGTAATGATTACGGTGTCGGGTATACTGTTTCGGGTCAGTCCACACGTGGCCAACCACCTCCGTATACGTCCTCCGTGCATAAAGAGTCGGAAATACCGCTTCGCGGTACCTATGCCGATGCCATTTCAACGGTTCGGCGCGTAGTTCTTTTTTCCCCAGAACGAGCGTACACCGAATTAACCCCATAAAGAATTAGTCGAAGTTGCGAACCTGTATCCAGGTGTTGCGCGGCTCCCGAGTCCTACGAACCTCCGGTCGATCCCCCGGCTTTGCCGCCCTTCCCCGCTGCAAAGCTACAGAGTTCGTAGAATCGCAGAATTTTTTCAATAATTCCGAGCCCTCGGATTCTCCTCTAATTTTCAACGGGGCGAGTCGGCGGAGGCTGCACGGTATACGCGCGCCGCGAAGCGACCGGCGAGTGATGGATCATTGGTCAGAACGAAGGCGGTTTGATATCCGGTTTTGTTCGGTCGACGGGTCGCGCGTCGGTCGGTCGCGGGATCTCGTTCGTGTCGCGACGTCGGGACCGAGCGAAGAAATAGGTACGGGCAAAGAATTACCGGGGCGATTCATACGCGGCGCCGTGCAGCGGATATTGCCGAATAACATAATCCGCTGTATACATTTTATTTTATCGACGAATATTCAGAGACTAACGGTGAACGAAGTCGCGCGAATATCCCCGTACATCGAATGCACATCCCGCGGGATGTGACGGCCGATCGTTCGCCACGATAGGGGAGCTGGTGAGCGGAAACGGCGATGGGGTTTAATCTCGTCAAAACGAGGGTTGTTACCGTGTACACACACACACCGAGGCAATGCCCGTACGTTTATGGACTGTTTAACTATTTTAAAACAACTGGATAATAAAATAAGGCGTATATCCGTGTACATACGAAGGAGATAACGCCGGCAGACGCGAGGCAAAGACTTACACTCGCGGGGTTTATCCTCTTCCGGTTTATACATGTACATATGTAGGCTAGTGCAACGCGCCACGGTAACGGCACCGGCACCACCGGCACCACCGGCACTTCTAGGAATAAACCTCCGCTTTTCAATTATTAATACCACGTCCCGTACATGCCGAGGGTAGGATACGCCACGTTATATACGTACCTCCGTACAGTGCATACGGCGTAGGTTACACACAACGTTGAATTACGTGCACATCTCGCATCTCTTCACGATTTTCTATTCATTGCCGATTGTTAGCTGCTCCATAGGAGCTTCGACCCTCTCTGCCCCTCGATTCCTTCTCTCTCGAGATAAATGAGATTTCAAAAATACAAAACGATTCTCCCGTGCATCGCTTGAACTCGAACCCCCGTCGTTGTAGCACCGACGCGTCGGTCGGGGTACGTACGTAGCAGAAAAATACGAAGATTTTCATAATTGCTAATTCACCGCGGAACAATTGGATGTATTTTCTTGTCGCGAGTGTCTCCGTCGCGACGGTACGTTCGTTAACGAACCTACGTCAGATCGTTCAATAATGCAGAACAGACGGGATCGTCCGGTTCGTCCTTCTCTCCACGTCGATCGCTCCGAGAGGATAATTGATAGAAAAAGGCGGCGTGGCGTATTTTGTCGAGTTGAGGGCGGGCGGGCGGGGGAGCGAATGAAATACACGGCGAAATAAAAGTGCTTGAATCGCGGAACTTCCTGCCAACCAAAGCCGTCGGAGAGGAGCATCGCGACTACTCTTACGGTACCTACGTAAATTTTGGCGGAGTGTTCGCTTGGCAGCGAGAAAGAATCCTTGCATAATGCGATGGGATTCTTGCAATAGCTTTGCATCATCCTGCAGCGGAGATCCTCGAATTTCGGATCGAGAGAGCAATAATTCAACCTCGCAACGGCCGCCGGTGGCCGGAGAGGGACTTCTCGCCGCGAGGATATCTCGCCGGTCCCGAATCCTGACCAACGCAATTTCACTCGAGTTACGAATATCAATCGAACGAACCCAAACTCGGGGTAGTGCTGGCTCAACACGAAAACGAAACTGAAAATAATAACGATAACAATAATAATCGTAAGAAAGAAAAAATATATGAAAGATATATACGTGGGTTTCGCGTATATATACGCGTATACTCTACGCTACCGGCGCATCGGTAGTTTCGGATTCTGGATCGATACATAAATGCCGTGTTATTCGTTTTGGACGAAAGGGCTTTGTTTATTATCTCCTCAATCGAGAGGATTCCGGAGGAAATTTCCCCGACAGTTATATCGGCAGCAAGTTGGTGTACTGACCGCATCTGTTCTCTTCCAGGATAATTTTCTTCTGTACATCCCGCGATGAAATTCGAAGGATTTTCCGGGTTTATAGGATAGAAAATCGGTAAAGTCCTCGGCCCCCCGGTCGTAACTAGGAGTAGAGCCTATACCGCCTCGCGCGATTAGGAATTCGATTTAATAAATCTTCCCAGTCTCGCGAGTTTCACTATTATATATACTTCTCGCGGTCCCTGCGAACGCGAGACGAGCGATACGCGAACTTTAAGAGCACGTAGGAATCCACGTAATTAAGCACATATATACGAATAAATTTACACCACTTATAAATCTTTCCAATTAGATTAACGGTCGCAATTACCGTCTCGCAAACGTAATCATCTACATACCTTGACTCGACCCGCTGAGATGTACCGTGTACATATATTTATACCTGTAACCAACCCTACCGACAAATTCACTCGCCCATTTATCGATATAATTAGCGGGGCGCCAAATTATAGCGATCATAATTGATCACAGCAACAACACAATGAAACGTGAGATGAATCGGCTCTGTAACGAAGTATTGCATCTCTGTCGCAGGGTGACGAGTGGATCGCGTCATTTTCCATGGATTCCTGTGTACGTGGATTTCGCGGAAAAGGATAAGAAAGTTCCGGGTGTCCTCGGGAGTATGAAAGAAGAGGGGGTCGGAGAAGCCTGGGGAAAAGGTTCGGTGCTAATTCGACGCCTACCGAAAGTCGTAAAATAGCGCGTGACTCGGAGCCGGGAAGTCGAAAGATCTCCGGGAGGCCTTGCAGGGTATACCTATTAGGCTAGAGTCTCGAGTACAGGGAATGGGCACGTACATCTTCTACGGCTATAGATACGATTACGTTGAGATGGCGGTCGGAAACTGGAGGAGTACAGAACTGCGGGAAAAGCCATATCCGGTTTGGTCTGAGCGAGCTAACCCGGCACGAAGGGTTTTCGTTCTTCATTCTACGTTCGGTTGAACCACCTAGCAGTCGCCACTCTCTCTCAAAACTAAATTAAAACTTTTAAGTTTTAACTCAACTTCGCCCCGACTTCGGATAAAAGACAAAGTGAAACTGCCGGGTAATACTTGAGCACGTCCGTTTAACTTTTCTCTTTTTTTTTCCCCCAATTTTTTCCATTCTCTTTTTTTCTCCTTATAATTCCTGAAGAATTTCCGCTACTACCTTGACAGCGATCGACGATAAACCGATCGAGTACACGGATACGTGGGATGTTCAAGAAACAATAGTCACCTATAGTTTCGTAAGAAAAAATAAAAATTCTATATTTGCGCAGAGTTTAACATAAACATTTTACTAATTGAAGAAAAAAATTATTTGGTTCTTCTAACGATTCACGAACTGTGCCGTTCCACGCATCTCGGCGTTCACCACGATTTGGCTGGTCGGTTGTAACTGTAACCTTCGCTAACGCCGGAACTGACGCGCTGAGAGTAACTCCCCTGTACACCAGAGTAGCTCGGACTCGCCCAAGATCCCGACGACTGAAGTCCGGAACCGGCGTACCTCTGGTTATCGTTGTAACCGTTGTTGGAGGATCCCAACGCCGAACCGAGACTTCCCTGCCTCGCGTAAGTTCCGAGTCCGGGGGTCTGACTCGCGGCGTACAAAGCGGCTGCCGAAGGTTTGATGTTGCCGTTGTAGGCGTTCAGCCCGTTGTTGAGAGCCTCGATCACGCTGTAGGGAAGACGTTCTCCTCCGTATGCGGACTCGAGGCCGTAGTTCGACTGTCGGAGAGACGCGACGTACGGCTCGGGTACTTGGAATGGAATCGCAACGCGGGGGTAAGTTACGCGAACCGCGTGCGGCACGAGGACCGGTATCGGTCTGTCGACGGGGACGGCGTAATGCTTGTTCACCGGTACGGCGATCGGCTGCGGAACCGCAACGGGAACGGGACGGTTGTGTTCAATGGGAACGTACTGTGGCACTTGGACGGCGACGTTGCGGGTTACCTCGACGGGTTGAGCGACCGTTACGGCAACCGGAACAACGCGGTCGACGACGGCGGATGAAATCGGCCCCTCCGGTCCGGCGATGGACTGGGCTTGAGCCCTGATCAACCCTGAATTCAATCCGGAGTCGAGGGCAACGTTGTTGTAAACGTTGTCGTTGTAGGCGTTGTTCAGGGCGGCATTGTTAGCGGCGTTGTTCAATTCACCGTTCAAAGCGGCGTTGTTGTAAGCATTGTCCAGTGCGGCGTTCTCGTAGGCGTTGTTCAATCCGTTGGAGATCCGTTCGGCGTCCGCGTATCCGTTTGACAATGAGGAGTAATCAGCCGCGGCCGATGCAGCGACCGCGTCCAAGGAGGGGCTCCTTTTCTTGTCGTTGCTTTTCGTCTCCGAAGCGATCGCGGAAACGGCGAGAATGCAGAGCTGTAAAAATTATTCGAATATCACAATTGAGAAATGTCGATCTTCGGAAGATCTGTCCGGAGTGTTTGTATTCGAACGGAATCGACTCGACGGTGATTTGCGAGACAACTTACCAAGAAGACGCGCATCTTGTGACTCGATTTGGCGGACGCTGGAAATCGAATGTGTCTTCGTAGTGAAAATTCACGGTTTTTATACTTAAACTCGAGCGTCGGATCCGAATGTGAGGAGGACCACTTTCACTGCGAGCGAATGTCACATCCGTAATCCATTATCGGGACCATCCCATCAAATTCTCATGACATAATCAGCCGAACCACCGGACGACGGGATCGACCGGTGGGGATAACCGACCGTTGACCAGCAACCTGAGACAACTTCGAATCGAAGCAATAGACCGGTTATACCAACTCCGATTCGACCAAGTTTCTATTGCGCCGTTCCACCTACCGTTGTCGCGAACGAGTCGCTTCTTCCTCCGGCAGAATTTCCTATTCGATCAACGAAAATAACGGAGCGAGTGAATAACTCGAAGCTCCGCATCTAGGCTTCGGTTCGTGCGATATGTCGCGGTATGGTAACGGGAGAATATGTACGTAAACGTCATAAAGCTAACTGGATCGCGGATGTACGTAGATCCGAGGTATGGATAGTGGGTGTGCGAGCCGTAAAATGAGCGGATGGTAGACCATGCGGGATGCTTGTTAATTTGATTTACTTATTCAGAGAGTACGGAGCCGAGGCTGCCCGAGCCGCAGCAGCCAGCAGCTCTCGGGGTGAATAGTTTATTGAGATACGTAACTGCGCGACGTATAGACCGTTGAACAATTCTTTCAACGCGCATCGCATTCGTGCGTAGTCGCTGCACTTGCTTCCCTTTATTATCGTGTTACGTTCGGACGAAAAAATATGAGAGAAATCGATTTAACTCGGCAGGCAAACGCGGACCGAAATGTGCCAAACTGACTAGCTTAGAAGCGGCTTCGCTGTTCGCCGCGCGTTTTCATCGATATTTCGAAGCGACGATATGGGATTATCGAAATTTGTGTCATGTGGCGAACTAATAATGAAATTCGCCGTCAGCTTGACGAGCCTGTCGATCCCCGAAAGCATCACCCCCCCCCCCCCCCCCCCCCCCCCCCCGAGCCCTTGAGATCAGCCACGTTGAATAAACGCAAACCAACCCGCTTCTTCTTTGTCTTCTATAGATCGTCGAGCCCCCGCTCGCAAAGTCGCGCATCCGTGTGAGGGTTCCTTCTCATTCCACTTTTTAACTCACAGCGCCCGCTCTGCACTCTGTGTGTTTAGCCTCCTGATTTCTCACCCTAGCGAGTACACGAAACGACGACGTCGGCCTGAGGGAAAAAAACAGACCGATATATCTGCGGAAAGTCCTGAAACTGGAGGAGGAGAAGGAACGATAAAAAGCGAAAACATCGCCGTAAAGGTTCACCTGTGCGAAACGAATTAAATCGCGCACAAAGTGAAACACGCCGATTCTTCTATCTCATGAGTGTGCACGTTCGCTTTTGTCGACTATTTTTTTGCCGCTAATTTTGACGAGCCGAAGAGATCTAAAAACTTTTAATTCGATAGCGAAGGTTTCGGTAGACTGACGTCAGTCTGTGTGGGTGAGCGAAAAATTTTATCCGATCTCGGAGTTGGCGGAGATCGACGACGAACAGGCAGATCAGAAGACTTATTGAAAAATTCCGATATTCATGAATCGTGGAGATTTAATATCAGCTTGTCTCGAGCTTCGGGCGACAGATTTTATTCCTAAGGTTCCAATTTTATCTCATCGTAAGCTTCAAATTTTTATTATAAGAGCCTGGCACTCGAGTACGCGTTTCAACGGTTTTACTGAATTTTAAAGCACGATTTTCCACATGGTATTAAGTTATCCACGCGGACGTTCTCAGTCGTAATACCTGTCTCAGATTCTGACAAAAATCAGTAGGATCTCCGTCAATTTGAACTTGAATTCGTGATCATCGGTTCTCCGATTCGCAACACTCGTCACCAAATATGGTCGCGTTGCCAAATCCAACATATTGTCGAACGACTCTGTGGCACGTATGGGGGAACGAGGAGGGGATAATGGAAATGAAAAAAAAAGGTCGGAGCAACGAAAAAATATAAAGGAAATTTGTCGGTTCAGCGTGGCGGAACATAAAATGATTCGCGTACGCCAAAAGTCGACCCGGAAGTCGCCTCGTAAATGTAAGTTTACGAGAGTTGTCTCTGAAATGCAACGGTGCGGCAGACCGCCGCGTGACAGAATGACAAAGGCAATTTATTAAAAAGTTTAACAATAAATCGTAACCTCGGGTAAAACGTACTCTTCTGTTGGGAATCCTCATGAAATTCTGCACGTACAACTAGCTGGTAATGCAGAGCGCAAATGAACCAGCAAAAATCACATCTCTCGGGTCTGCAACGCCGCAGCAACGACCACGTGCTACTGCGGCAACTTATATTGACTACCTCGTTATCCTTTGATTTCAAAATTTTCCCCACTCTTTTCACCGACGAAATATTTTCACCAACCACAATTAATCTTTTGTCAGATAATGGGCACAGCTACAGACAGCAAATCATGACTCGCAAATTGAAAGGACAACGGTGAATTTTTAATAGATAACAACTCCGACATCGTCGTACGTACAACCGAGTGAAAATTTTCTCGATAATAAATTCATCCGGTTTTATCTTCGTTTTTCAAAAAAATCGTCGAGACTGTATGAATAACTGGCTCCCTTCCGGCTCGCCGTTACTATACCTTACAGTATGGCGTACGTTACACACTTACTATGGAAGTATTAATTATTGCCGAAAGCTGATGAGCTGGAAACTGAAGAGTAACGAAGTACAGAAACGGAGGGTGAAAAAGTATACGAAGAAGAGTGGGGGGGGGAAAAAGGATCCGGAGGAGGAGAAGAAAAAAAAAATAAAAATCGAACGATAGAAAGACGGAGCGCCAAAAGTGTCTATGGCTTCCGAGTTCTATGGCAAAACTTAAGTCTCTAACGTAATACAAAGTTGAGTATTCGCGAGGCATCTGCACCAGATATAATTTGAGCTTGGGTCGATCGATTGATTGGTACCCTGTACTCGTGCTCTTCTTTTTTCTCCGTTATTTTTCAGTTCTCGCTCTCAACCCCCAACGGCGTAAAATATCCGAAGCATAGAGCGTGTGCGTAAGGTTTATGCATTTTACGTGGACGTGTGGCGAGGTATAAATATGCGACGCGAAAGTCGCGCGTCGCGACGCCTCGGTGCGTTTCGTCTGGCCCGACTACCGCTAGTACTACCGCGGAGGCGTCGTTTCCGCGACACCCCCAAGATAACCCCCGTGCCCCGGGGGGCCCCTCGACCCCAGAAATCGATATAGGTACGGCGACGTGGCACGTGGCGTAGTATCCTGCCCTTGCGATAGAGGAGGAAGAAGAAGAAGAAGAAGGAGACGATGGAGACGAAGAAGAAAAAGAAGAAGCGAAATGCAGGGCCACGACCGCTTCGCGAGAGAACCTTCGAATTCGATCGCATTTGGCTCTGCGCGCAACCCTTGCGGACGGTGGTTCGCTTCGACCCCCTTATCAAACGATTTCTCCCACGGCTTTTTCTCCTCGTTTTATTCTACAATTCTTTTTACTTTATCATTTTACCTACAGCGCTGTAAAAAGTAGACTCGAAGCAGCAGTTCTTACGTACGTAGAAAGCACGTTTGACTTAAGCGAGAGTACTTCTTTGAATTTTTATATCAGCTACAGCGGGTTAGCTTCCCGCAATCTGACCTTTTTCGCCCCCTACCACCCATATTTCCTTCGACTATAGCGTCGTGTCGTATAAAGCCATCCGTTTAGATGTAAAAACGGTGAATCGATGAACCGAAAAGACAGGTAGATTGATGAAATTTGCTTTCATCGAACTACTCGTATTATACCCGACGACGTAACAAAGCGTACGTATTTTCAATGTAAATGCAATGGGATTGTTCCAACAATCGCGTAACGATGATTACCGAGGATCTCCTTCGAACTTACCTATCGACATTCTAACTTTGCGACGCGATCTTTACAAGGACGAACTCCAATTCGTCGACGTTTACGTCCGTTACGAAGTGAGGCCAGGCCGCGTACTCCGCCGAATTTGCTGACTATCGATGACGTAATTATATTCAAGGGAAGATCGATCGAGTGCCGGTGCTCAAAGAGATCTCGAACTCCCTAATTGCGTTAAATCGACGTCGTTGGCATATACTACGAGTACGCGGTAGAAGGTAGCGCGCGGAAGCGCCTCCGAAACGCTAGATTTTTGTGGAATTGTATATTTGTAAATGAAAAGAAAAAAAACAAACTACCAGAAATCGACCGACGATGCTTGACCGGGATACGACGATGCAAAAATAGATGCACGAAAAAATCGTGTTCTCGAGCGATTTGAACAACGGCTGTTCGAAAATTCATTTCCGGCAAAACATCGTCAGCCGATGTATAATCTCGTTGACTAAATTGACTGCAATATGACATCCGATTAAACTGTCGGTCGTTTTATAATTTTACCGATAATACAAATTGCGATTTAACTTGCATCGATAGCTTAATGATACAACGACGGGCGTCTTTACCCCTCGGGTGAATTCGCGGGACCCCAATTTCGAGCGGGTCTTTATAAACTAATTGATACATACCTACGTGATGCCAGAGGCCCACGCGTAGCGGGTGTTTGGCTATGGTGTACGGAGGAGCGAAGAGCTGCTTCTGGTGTTACTACAAAGCGTGGATCGGTACGCGGTGGGGAGCCACCCGGGACGCAGTCGACGCTCACTTACCAAGGGGAAGCAACCGCCTTAATATAATAAATAACATATAATTATTATAGCACTCCATTAGCGCTAGTAATTATGGAAAGGGTGCCGCTGCCGCTGCTGCAGTTTTCGCTTTGCTATAAGATTTTGCCTGCTCACGCGCGTTCTGTACCGTGGTAGGACGATAGGTATAGGTATACCGTACGGCCGGATTCTCCTCTCGTCGTCCCTTTGCCAAATTTCCTTTCCTCCGCTCCTTTCCCTCCGCGCCATCCAGCTGCCTCGCGTTGTATAATTTAAAATGACTTTAAATATTATCAATCTCCGTTAAATGATAGATTATCCCCACCTCCGGCTTAGCGCGGCGCCGCGTGGTCTCGAGCGCGTATACTGTACGGAAAGCGCTTGCTTAACTTGTGTTACGCGAACGGTTGAATTATTCGGAAATTTTCATTGGATTCGATTTATTTATCGTGAAAATAAATAAAGATTCATTTTGTTTTGTCTCTGTAAGTGTTTTTTTGTACGTATCGCGGGGGTTGAGAAACGGTAGGCCATAGTAATTAGTGAAAAATCCAATTAGGAATATACTTAATTAAAAAGACTCGTCCTCCGCAACGGCAGCGTTGAACCATTGCCTCTATACCGAATATACCTAATACCCGCACTAGCCACCGAAAATTCGATTTTTTTTTTTTTTTGTTTCTTTTTGTTTTTTTTCAAAACCAGACCATATATACGAATAAACGCGACGGAATTTAATTATGTGTACGATATATGCGGAGAATTATTACATTAGCTTTCTATACCGGGTGTATAATCTAACGTAAATTCAACGTATACAATACACCTGTGTAGGCTTTGCACATACACGCGCGCTGCAATATTTTCTATATCGTTTTTGCATATTTGTTTTGTTTAATTTATTTTTTATCCCTACGTAACGGATCATATTTCCAGTTCTCCACCCATGCGTACGGAAAGCTAAGTAATTGTATACGCAGGTACCGCTTATCGCATCTCACGTCTCATTAAACGTCCCGTAGTCATCGTTGTAACTCGAAATGAGAAGGAATATTTTACTTTTGTAGGCGTATTATCCAATCGGAATACGCCGAGGTATTCATATTCGAATAATTATGCATATTTTCCTTGGTAAATTTGAGACGTTGAAATCTTGATTTTGGAATAATTTATGGTAATTGGGTTGCCGTTCGATTATGTATTTCTCACGCATGCCCGATGTAGCATCTTGTCCAGCGCAATTGAAATTTCAACCATCAAAAGCAGAGAAACAACATATAGGATGAAATATGATTTCATCGATAGTGATCCAATTTCATCGATCAGGTTTCCACGTTTGATACGAAAAAAATTTTGCACTCATCGTCACCGACAATATTAAATTATCCCGAATGAAATGCTGCGTTTATTTCAGGCGATTTCACACTCGTACCGCTACCGACTGTAATCCTGTGACTTGAAAATAACGATTTAGAGAATGTGCACGAAGAGGCGAAATCACGGAGTTGGTACCTTTTTTTCCAACAGCTTTCCGAATTCGTTTTTGGCACACGGCCCGGTACCAAACCGTAGAAGATCGAGCTGGCCAAGAGTTCCTAAGCTTCGGAAATACAAGATGGTATATATGTATATATATATATATATAAAGAGAGAGAGAGAGAGCAGGAATTCGACTGTTACATATTTGCCGGAGGAGTATAACGTACCTTAATCCTTGTAATTCCTGGAATCCCAGCGGCACCGCGAGTACCGCCGTTAATTTCTCTATCGCTTTTCGAATTTACTCGGTATCTATAGTTGTCGTATTATATTATCATTTGATCGGATAGATTTTATTTTATAACCACATCGGGAAGTACACGAGCTGTGGCGAAATCGCAATAAATCGCCATTCTTTCGCCAACTCCGGCAGAAGTTGATCCTGGAAAATTTTCATGACGGGGGCCGCCTCTTTTAACAGGTATCGCGCAGTTGGATCAGCGATCGATCAGATGGATAGAAAATGGTCGTGCTATGGAAAAACAAGTTTCAGCGTCGTATTGAAAAAAAGAAAAAAAAAAAAATTCCTCTAATCATGACCATTTTCTTCGAAAGGAACTATAGCTGCACGTTGTTCCACGCGCTGCGTGTAGTGCAACTGCGGAACTTGTCGAAGCTCAAATTACGAGATTATAATAACCAGAATGGAGCGTCGACGAGCTATACGCTACCCACCCCGTAACATCGATTTTGTAAACAGCTGGAGATACGCGGTATCGTATTCCCTTGAAAAATTAAAATCATCGATCAAGCTATCATCTCGCGTGAATATAACGACGACGTAAAATCGAAAGCACAGCGCGGGTTCATCAATCAGTGTTTGACATGAACTCTGTATACCCTTCTAAAAATAGAAATGAAATAACAACAATGTCCGAAAGTTGTTGCAACATTTGCTCGACAAAAAATCGAGAAAATGAGAGAATTCACATCGCCGATGCGTTTCCCGATTGATTCTCTTTCCCGAGATCGGAACTCTGTTGTTTATTTTACGCGCAACTTTCGCTCGTTAGAGGAAAATGACGGATGCCCAATTATGGCGGTGTCAAAAAATTATCAACGATTAATTACGAACGGTTTCAAGGATAACCGAGGGCCGCGCAAATTCGCGACAGCGAGGAGTCTTAATAATTCTTGGACGATGCGCGATAATGATAAAAAGCCACGGCAACAGGGATACCACAACAATAATTAAAAGGAGTAGCCGTCATTAGCCAGTGGGTTCGGGTGTTGTATCGATTCCTGGTCTCCTCGCGGCGTTCGTGCCTCTACTGCTGCCGGTGGTGCTGCTGAGTAGGTATCGTGGCAATTTATCGCCGAGGAACTCGACTCTAATTGCAGAAAGACCAGACCAGCACTTCGCGCCGCCGTCCCCCACCACGCGACTCGTTCAAAGTCGTGAACGTCCGAGGGGCTGCGGGTCGGTCGCCCCGAATTCTTCCACCCTTCAATTTTCAACCGAACGAGGAATTCCTGTCGCTAACCCGAACGCCGCGTCATCCGATGCATCCGATGCAGTTTCACGGCGAACCCCGAGGGGGATAGAGGGGGATCACACCTCGCACGAAACTGATTAGGAATAGAAATCCGACGCGGTCGGATATTCCGCGAGTCGTTCTCAGCGCAGTCGTGCAACGCCGACGAATCTTTTGATTTCTCTGGAAATGGGGCGATCGGAAGGAGAGGAACGGATAACTTTGCGGGTTTCTGGATCGGAGTTGGTTCGGAGGAAATCGAAGAAAGAGTAAACAGAAAATAGTGAAAAAAAGAGTACACGGCCGGAGTATTCCGACTTTTGAAAAAGGAACAAGGCCGAACCAACGTTCGACCGGCTTTAATAATATAGTAGCAAAGTCTTGGAAGGCAGGAAAGAGAATGGGATTCCCTGAGCTCGTAGAGACCGCGGCGGCCTTCGTGCAGCCCCGCGAATTCACAAATCTTTTTCCTTGGTTGAACGGAGTAAGAAATGCAACTCCCCACAGGGGATTAATTGCACCGTAAAGCGGGGATTCAAATTCGCGACTCAAAGAAACGCTCCTCCTATTCCGGGTACGGTATTTCCGCACCCCAAGCCTCTCGGGAAAACCATTTTCTCATAAGATGCCGCCGTACCGCGCTCCCCCTATATATAGTCTTCTATGCTTTCATTTTTCCCCGGATTCCGGATGACTAAGCGACGCCGTTGTAGATTATTTGCAATCAGATTCTGTAATTGATTTTGGATCATCTCTCTCGATCGCCGATTCCGCGCGTTGCGCATTCCATTAAAACTCTTCGCGGTTCAATTGCAATCAGATATCCGTTTTACCGTCCGAAACTACCGCTACTGCGGCAATAGCGGCAGGATGAAGCGGAAAACGAACTAGACGTGTGAATTGTGAAAGCCAAGCAAAAGCAATTACTCTCGAGTATCCCCTGCGCACGGTAGGAATAGGAAAAAGCACCTCGTTCGACGCTTCGTCTTACACCGTCCGTGCCACCGATGGAACTTCAAATATTGCTGCAGGCTCTATACGCTTCCCTGAAAACTTTTGCATCAGAAAATAGTTTCCGGTACCAGAATATCCGTGATATACTTGTAAACTTTCCGAGAAGCATTCCACCACTTCTTACCCCGCCAAATAACTGTGTTTTCAGATCTTCTTCTTTTACCGTCTCGCGTGTACACACGCTTACACGAGTGCGGCGGCCGACTACTTCGTTCCGACGCAAAGTCTTCGTTGTTTGTCGTTTCTTTCTCCTTTTCTTCAGTTTTCCTCCGGTCCAAGTGCGGAATTCCCTCCGAATTATAACCTTCCTAAATCTCACTTTATACACATCGGTAGTTTCAACGACATTTTCATTTAGCATCCAATATAACCGGAATGGAGGAACAAAAAGGAGAGGGAATAGAAATAAAAGTGGGCGAAGAATTCCGATGGCGATCATTAGGACTTCGTACACCAACTCCGGAATTCACGGGGGCGGGATCCGACTTCAAAAACAGTACAGCAGGCAGGTATGTACGTGTTATGGGTGATAAACGGACAGATGCGGAACCTGTGATTATGCAGTTTGGAAACAAAAATATCCAAATACCGGCAGTTCGAACTGTTTTATTTATAAAATTCCCGCCTCGGGAGCTCCTTACCGTCGCAATTTATCGTCCAGAAAATAAGACTGCTCGAGTTCTCGAGTGGATTTTTCTTCTATTTAGATTTTTATTGGCGTTCTTAATCTTTTCGTCGTTTTTGTCTCCGGGCTCGTCCTCCTTTTTTCGTTTATATTTTCGCTCTTCTAAATCTGCCAGGAATTCAGGTTGAGACTCGATAAATCCCGATCAGGTATATGGCGAGGCGATGCTACTTCTTCGGATGGGATTGAAGGAGCGGCGCCTGTAGGAGCGACCTTTTACGACGTCAATATCTGCGACGAGCTAAAGGTGGCTGGTGGCTCTCTTACCATCCGTCGTAAATCACGTTTCACGGCGGGGCCATCCCTGGGCATCACTCGACCTTACTCTACGACCTCGAACTTTCGATCCACACCTTCGTACCCCCCACTAAATCGAATATCCCCCGTACATGTACGCGAGGCCTATTGGTTCACCGATCTAAGAGTTCGCTTTCCCTAATTTCTCCGATATCATGATACGCCGCGAATTCCGTACAACGGAGTAGCGTGGATAACAATCATTAAAATTATTGACTGACAATTTTTCGTTTTATACGAATCTCGGTAGGTTCGAAAACTGTAATAGGCTTTTCAGAGATTGATCTTTCGTCAGCTTATGCCCGCTATGAGTAATAAATTGGACGGCTGCGTCGAAGAAACCGGTGACTCTGATTTTGGCTGTAAGAACCTAATGTCCAGAACCTTGTTCGAAAGACCGGATGCTCCTTGTGATGTTTCATTTGCGCGAAATTTGAAATAGCTGATTTCGCGATCCGAATGCGAAATAGTCGATTTGTTAATCCGAACGACGAATACGAGCCACAAACTAATCGTTTGATCAGAAAAAGTTAGAAAGTTTTCGTTACATATATTCCCTGCCCAGAATAATCATCGCTCCCTGATGTCATCTTTCTAGGTATGAATTATTTTACATAATTTTCACTTTATTACCAGTTAGAAAATTTCGCAATTCCCACATCTAACGGTTTTTCTATACCACACCGCTGCATGCTACCGTCGAAATTCGTTATGAGCATTTCTAACTCTCACAGTTCCCCGTATTGAGCAACAATATCCGATAAACATGATACCGGTTACGCAACGATCATCTAGCCGCGATTTCGTCACCAAATTTTCCATCGCATTGACGACGAAAAGTTGACGAAAAAACAGAAAGCGAAATTGTGGGATATGTGGAGAATTTTTTCAAAAGCCTCGCGGAATCCGAAGCGCAGATTTTGGTACGTGTACTGCGTAAACATGAAACGATATTTCGGCGCCCTCGGGCCACGGAGGACGCGGTTACGGGGAGTACAGGGAGAACAAGTTTACCCTGCAAAAGTAAAATATCAAGTGACTCACAATCAAACAGACTTCTCGAATTGCCTACCACAATCGCAGACTGCGGTCGAGGGCGACGACGCCGTATTATATCGTGAATATTTAACTAACATTCGTATGTGTTGAAACTCCAAGAATTCGCTTCCGTTTCCCACCTTCCGTTGAAATTATTTTTGATCATATTCATATTTCCATTCCATTCCGTCACGTAACCAAACGCAGTCGCGGAAGTGACGAGTCGATGATGATTATTAATGAACGATCGATTGATCGACGACAATCGTTCATTTGTAAAGTTAATATACTACTCGGTTGAAAAACCTTCGTACGATTTTTCTTAAAATTGGGGCCGGAATTCGACATAATTTTTTTATGGTTTCTCATGGCGTATTCGGATATTTTGATCTCGGGAATCCGAGTTTGAAATCCAAATTAATCTATGTATGATAATCATCGAGTTACGAACAATTTGTCGATCGAAAAAGTCAGTATCTCGATGGGCAAAAATCGTAATCCAATTTAGTCGACGGACTCGTATTCCCGTGGTCAAAATACGTTAAAAAAGCTCCATGATCGATTTCAAAAATACTTCAATTTTGGGGTCAAAAATGAAAAAGAAACATTTTCAATTGGGATTTTTATGGTAATCTCGCAAATTTTGATCATTGATTCGATGGAAGAAGGAAGAGAGGTTCGATAAGGTCCAATAGGTACACAAATTTTGGGTGGAGAATCAGGTAAACGGTATGGACCGAGGGCACGCACGTAGCAACGCTCTCCATTTTATTTTATCGACAAAATTTTTTTTTCTTTTCAAGCGAATAGTATGGTTTCCTTTCTGTCCACATCGTATGTTTTCGAGCAATATCGTTTATCTCTGGCAAATACCTCCTCGTTGACATTTTCCGGTAATTTTCGTGCTCTTATCAACTCCTTGTAATACCTACCCGAAGCCTTTATCATCCTCGGTCTATCCGGATGATCAAAATCAACCCGGTGAAGTCCCATTCTCGATCTACGTACAAGAATTAACGAGTAACGTGCTTTACCGTCTACCAAACGGTGTGAAGAATATGAAGAAAAATTCGCTCACGTGTATCCTGTCAGCCATTCAAAGTTGTCTATCAAACTCCAGTGGAAATAGCCTGTGACCCTTATCTTGTCGCGATGGATCGCGGTGAGCAGCTCTTTCAGATACCGATGAGTGTACCGGATTCTCTCGTAGTCGTCGAGATGCGTAGAGCCACTGTCAGCCCATCCGTTCTCCGTTATTACGATCTCGCGATCACCGTACTCCTTTCTAATCCATCGGAACATATTACCAAATTCAACTGGATTTTCCTGGACAAAAAAAAATGGAGATTCGATTGAGCGGTATACCAACGCGTTCGGTGAACCATCTTTTCAACCTTTACCTTGAGCCAATAACATGTGGAGTCCGGCCACCCACGTCCTTCGTTTTCAAGTCGCGCTCCGATGTCGTTGCACCAAGAGAGTCCGGACTCTTCTTCGTCTGGACTGAGAGGGCACGCGTAAAACGACGAGTAGGTGTTTATGGCTATAAAGTCGGCCGTTCCTCTAATGAAATTCACCCAATAATCGCCAAGTTCGGGTAACCGAGATCTCGGGAATCCTTGTTGCGCGCTTTTCTTCGCTATGCTTTCTTTCATGATGTGCGGATAATCACCGTTCTCGCTGAAAACCGGATGGGCGAACCACCCGAACTTGAATTGCTTAGCCTTTTCGGCCAAGGCTAAATCTCGGGGTGAGTCCGTGACGGGAATCATGCCTAACCAGTGGATGACGAGTGTTACGCGACCTGGGCGACGGGAACGAACGATCAGCTTTCGCGAATCGTAAGTGAGATCGAGAGAAAAAAAAACTACCTTTTTGCTCGCTTCTGAAGACTTCGTCGTACAGGCGATATGCCTTGGCGTGTGCCTTCAGGAGGTTTTCGCCACAAAGATAAATTCCGACACCGGGAGATTTCACGGCCGGAGCAAGAGCCCCGTAACCGTAAGCTACTTCGGAAATAACCCAGGGCTCGTTGATCGTGAACCAAGTTTTCACCTGCGAAAGGACTCGTTAAAAAATAAGCGAAATCAAATTACCATCAATCGTCGACGCGAGTCACTCACTCTGTCGCCAAAATTTTCATACAACACTCTGGCATAATCTTCGAAGTAGTCGACCAAGGCAGGATTCATCCATCCCCCCAAATTTTGAAGAGGCTGCGGCAGGTCCCAATGGAACATCGTCACGGCTGGTTCGATGCCCTCAGCCAACAGACCGTCGATTAATTCGTTGTAGTATCGAATGCCGTCTGGATTGATTTTATTGGCGAATCCAGTCGGCAGTACACGCGACCAGGAGATGGAAAATCGATAACAGTCCACCTGAACGAAAGATATTCTAGCGATAAAGTTGTCAAAGGTTCAGGGTTTCGTATGTTCTTACTCCCAGATCCTTCGCGCACTTTATGTCCTCCTTGTACTTGTGATACGAGTCGCAGGCGATGTCTCCGTTGTGCTTTCCGATGACGGACTCGGGTTTTGTGTGCGTCAGGTGGTCCCAAACATTTTCTCCCTTTCCTTGAGATTTTCAAAAATGTTTCATTTGATTCTACATTTTTTTTAATGAGTTTTTAATTTTTCATAATCGTCGGAATATTTTTTACCCACCTCCCTCGTTCCATCCACCTTCTATCTGATGCGACGAAGTCGCAGCGCCGAATTTGAAATCTTCCGGAAATACCGTGTACTCCTGGTTTTCCATAGTTATTCGCGAACGCTGGTGAAATCGGATGCTGCGAATATTTAAAAGTGAAACAGTTTTAACCGCATGGATCCGATATACTCACGATTGATTTACTTGGAAATTCGACGAATCTGACGGGGAGTATCTGATGATTGAGATCAGGGTCTTAAAATTATCTAATCAAAGATGTGAACCTACCGATAACGATACCGAGCGCTTGAAAACAAATTTTATCGAAAACACTCCTTGCATTCTACATTAATTTTGGCAGATCTCGTCGCCAGTGAGATGAATTTAAACAAACAAAGGAACAAATTTAGTGACGTGAACGTGAAAGTCGTGACCTTTACGCATAATTTCGCAATTGATCAAATTTCGGAGAATGATGTAATTTGTTACCAGTCACATTTGATTCATTGAGAAGTATTGCTGTTCTGTAGGGTTTCTAGTTCCCATAATTGATATCTTTTGTTCAACTCAATTCTGCCGAAAATATGCTTGTTTTTATTTCTATCAAGCTTCGAACAAAATCAGTAAAACAAACTTTCCTGTAACAAAGCAAGTTCAACAAGACAAAAATCCGAAGAAGACGAAAAAACGGAAACGATTTATAATCTGACAAATTCTTCAAGTCTGTCATCATAAATTTCATGTAAAAAATGAAAAAGTAAGCTCTCCCTTCCTACTCCACTAATCTTCGGAAGGTGAGTAACTCCCGTGGTTAGCTGGGTAGAGGGGATTTCTGATCATTCAAACTCAGGCAACTCTTGAGTACCTCCACCCAATTCGTTGGTGCAGCGGTACAGAGGTCGACCATATGGATGTATAGTACCGATTCCACGATCATCATTATCATCATCGAAAAGAATAAAGCGCCAACTACTCTTTGACGAAAGCAAAGCAACGTTGCGCGGAGACAAACAACAACGAGAATTTTCAAGCGCGTGAACGAAAGACGCCGAAATGCCGTCTCTCCACGTTCTCCGTGCGTAAGTAAGTTTAACGTACTCGGACAGAAGTTTGATCCAAATGACCATCGCAAAGCGACGATTCGATGCGGCAAGAGAAGCAGGTGGCTACGTTATACCACCGCGTTTCTCAGAAAGGACAATAAAGTCATTTCGAACCGTCATAATACTCGCGTGTTCAGATCCCAATCGTATCTCGGACGCAAATTAGGCATCGTGCGCGTACAACCGCCGCTAAACCTACTGCATTAATTATTCAATTTAACCCGAGAGTGGGCAGCCTGCAGTCGCCATTTTTTATACGTCCCCCTTATTTCGGATCGGTTATCGGTGCGATAACTCAAACTTTCCTTATCGCGTACCCGAATGTAACTCACCGTTGGTGAACGTTGAGAAAGAAAAAAAAAAAAACAGAACGAAACGAGCATTATCCCGAACCATAGCGCAGTTATGATTATGCGGCGGGAAATGAGTCGGAGATGATGTTTCATCGAATCGATTGCAGCGGCGGCGAGTAACTAAAATTGTAATTCGAACGGTTGCAGTCGTTTCCTGACATTTCCCCGCGGCGTACTTTATAAGCTCGCTACGAGCGTCGTCGTGACCGCGTGTCATGCGGGCCAGTAGGTGGTTGTAAATTTCCAATTTCCTTCTACGAGGAAAAGCACTTTTGATATTCGTCGCGTGAGGCTAGCTCCTTCCTCTCGCTGCTTGATTTTCTATTTAATGTGTCCGGCTGAGTGTACGGATACATATACATATATATATATACATATAGACAGGCTTATATATACACATAGATATCGTATGTACGTGTTTGACTTTATCACTTTGTACGTAGTACCTACCTACCCCTCTGACCGTTGACCGCGCGCGCAAAAGCGTCAATACGGAACACCGTGTGTGGGGCTTTGCTTTTTGGAGGTAGAAAATTGGTTATAGGATTAGACAGAAGATGTAAAAAGATATCCCGCTACTTATTTATATAAGTTCCCTAAATGCACAAGTCGCACGATAAATAATAAGAAGACGTGCGAAGGGATATCGGACAATTCGTTGGCTATCCGAGTGCCGTGGGATTAATTATTCAGCGGTCCATTCGTTCGTCTCCTATATTTTTCCACGAATTCCATCTACCCCGCCTCGTAGGATCGACCCCTTTCGCCTCTTATAGGTCATCGTGCGTATCGCACAGCGATGTATTTAAGTATGACGAAGTATGTATGCGCCTGTATGTTTGACGTATATAATATGCATTGTACATACATACACGTTATATAACGTTATATATACACTATATTGTATACACGGTGGTTGGTATTCGGGCGCCGGGTTGTGGGAAGTGAGGTTTTCTCTGGTTAATCAACCAGCAGCGCCTCACGGCAATAAACCGCCCTCTGGCCTTTGGCCGTCGTTGTATACCGTCGAGCGCACAGAGGTATGGTATCTGTATACGTGTGTATAAACACAGGGTTGCGTTATTGTACATGTACGCGGATACGCGACCAAACGTAAATGCTCGTCGATATATTGGCGCGCGTTTCGCTTTACCCATTCGAAGTAAGATGCGCTACCGGATGCAGTCGAATAAAATTCAATCGCTCGCAATCGACGACGTAACGAGGAAGCGTTTGTTCAGATTTCCGAAAAATTCCATGTAATCACGCTACGTTACATCGACGTATCGACGTACGACGATTTTCAGAGCCGCGTGATCCCTGGGGAGTGATTCGGAGCACCTGATACCTGCGCAGAAACAGGTGCTGAACGTATTGTAATATAACATATTATATTTATACACCCGTGCAGCTGGTGCAGGAGGTTCGAGTTTATAGGGGATACGAGGTGCACATCGCAGGTGAGCGTGTATACGAGTACACCGAAAATTTCGCCTTCTGCGGCACGGCGCGGCGTGGCTGATGCCTTAATTCTCGGGGTGGTGGTGGGCGACGGTCGTCCCGCGCCACGACATACGGCTGTATAATTAATCAAGCTTCCATTGCAGTCGGCTCGGTGCACCTGCACCAGCGGCGCTCGACTCTTTTTACACTCGAAAATACATATCACGCGATATGTATCATATAACATGCTCTCTCGTTGATTCGCTAAGCGGTCTCGCGACTAATTCGAGACTCGATTAACGGGATTGGACATGAATTGATCCTTCGACTTCCAGGATCTATGGCTGGAATAGCGAAGGGAATCCATCTAGCTGCAGCTACGGCGGGGCCCCTCTTTATTCTTTTCTAGCCGTTACTTAGTTTTTGTTTTCTTTTTCGTCTAGTTTCGCGATGGATCCAGAGGGTGCCTCGGCTTTACGAACTAGTGGTAACGTATTGCTGGTCATTGACGCGGTTGCAACGGGAAAATTTGTCCGGATATTCTACTCTGAGACTTAACGCTGTATTAACTTCGATATGCATCGAGTTCCCTACGTTTTCATTCATTAACGGTTATCAAGAGTGATCGCTGGATTATATCCGCCACCACTAGGTACGTACATTGAGTTCCTTTGAGGTGTCGTCGATCGAACAACTTCTTTGATTCGCTTAGAAATAATCACACCGGAGTGAGATTAAAAAAATATTATTTTTTTCATCGTATTACAGTTTTCTCATTTCGGGGATCGGGTTTTTTTTTTTTTTTTTTTTCTTTCAGCGAAAACAGAAAGACGGTAAGAAGAAAAGAAAGAAAAAAACAAAGGAATGGTCGAACAAGGATAATCGAAGATCATAAGGCAAGGTTTGTGGTGATCGTGATGAATTCTAATACAACGCCGGGGCGTGATAACGGCTCAAGGAAGTCTCAGTTATTGGTGTCCAGGACTCTTATAAGAACCTGCGACGCTATAAAAATTAGGTGGCCCCCCCCCCTATAACCGTATACCAAGAACCCCCTAGCCAGTGCAGAGCTTGCGAATGGAACGTTATACGAGGTTCGTTTGGAAGGTAGCGTGGGTCAGGCAGCCACCTCGGCTCACCGACCAATAATACGACGGTCGAGCGAAGTGAGCAAAAGAGGGAAAAAAACGGGAGAAAAGAAATAGAGTAAAAAAAGTAAAAAGACAAACAAATTCGGAAACTTTTTCCCTGGTGAACTATCCGTACACGCGGGACACTGTAACGGAGAGCTTCGGTGTTGAGTGACGTAAAAAAAAAAAGAGGAAGCAAAAAACAACCTGACCTCTTGCTAATATACTCTGTCCCGTATACAGCAACGGTCAACATCGTCACATTTTTATTGCGAATAGTTATTCCCATCCCCATCCCTCAACTTGCGGAGTAACACAAGCAACTTTTATGGATTCATCTCACCGAGACCTCCGCAGTATCGCTTACAGTTTGTTCAATTTGTTTCTGTGTTTTTTTTTCATTTCTCAACAATGTTTTATACTTTCGCTAAAAAATACGTACGACACGCGTGGATCCCTGTACCTTTTCGTTCACTCGTGTGTTTCAAGCTTCGTTTCCCTTTCGATTCGTTCGTATGTCAATTATTGGATTATTTTCGTCCGTTGTTTTTGCCAAAAACTCTGTGGAAGCGAGAACGTTTCGAGTTTCTGAACTTATTGTCAGCGGTGGGGGGCCTGGAATCCTCCGAGGAGCTGTGAGCGGATGGCGAACGACGCCCCCTTGTAATGCAGGGCGCACCAGACCGCGGGAGCACCTAGGACCACTTTCACTTCATCGAGGGTACCGGAACCTCCTCAACTCCGGACACCCCTGACCGTCGGACCCCTTCCCCTTCCTCTTCCTCTGTCCCCCGACACTCACCCTTCAGCCTACCCTTTGCTAATAATATATTTGTCCCGGGGGCGTCGCTAAGCGTCGCCGTACCGCCGTCGTCTAGCCTTCGTTGATGGAGGTGATACCATTATCTTGGCCCTGCAGCTTCCCCGCAACTTCCATCCAACTTTACTTTACCAACGCGCTTTCCCGCTCTCGTTCTTACCCCTGAAGGACTCCCGGACCCGTGACTGCAACGACTACTTTTTTTCACTTACATTCAATTATCGGTCAGTCTTCGGAACCGTGGTACATTCGCAGACAAACAGCGAGTTCATTCCGGAGAACGTTTCAACGTTCCTCGCGGATAGCTCTGTTTATGATAGAAAACAGAATAATTAATTCGATACCGCAGGACTGGCATTTGCACATCTTACACGGGAGTCAGGTTCTATGATATTCGAAAGGATGAGAAGAACGCTCACAAGATGTCCGGTTACATTCGGACGGCTCGACCAATTGACTGTAGAAAAAAAAGAAGAAATCAATTGCGATCTCAATCATCCGTCATCTAAACAGATCGGTAAGTTCGAAAATTCGCTGCCCGCTGTGGCAATATTCAGAGATCATAAGAGCGTTCATTTGATAGGGAGATATTAACGAGCGTGCAACTGATTTCGTTGGAAGTGTGAATTGCAACCCGCCTCAATTCTAGGTAGACCTCGCGCCATTGAATTCTCGGATTGTAAGCGGATCCGTGGTGCACAAGCGTTCCTTCGTCGACGAGGTATTTCCGAGAACGAGGTGAATGACCAAAGCTCGCGGAGTTTCAACCGGCAACGAGATGCGAAAATAAAAATTGAAAATATCACATCAAATTCCGCTTGATCTTTCCATATTTCCCGAGAGCTTGAAATGTGGCGGGGTTGTGAGATCGATTGCTCAACTCGCGGTACCAGGTAGGTATATATATTCGTGAATATACGAGTCGCCGTTTCCGTTGCACGGAACCGAGGTTCTCGGTATACCTGCGGAGAGATGACAAATGCGGTTACATTTAGAAGAGAAACGTATCCAGCGACGTTATCTGCTTAATTAGCGTCATTTCTGTACGCGTCTTATTTCCCCTCGTACCCACACCCCCTTCTAGCTTCTGCCCGATCTCCCTCGTCTCTTGAACGCCCCCCAACGAATCGCATCAAGTTTTGACAAATGACGGAGGCCGGTTTGCATCGCGCAACCATCTTACATCCCGCCGTTACGATCGCGTCGGATAAAATTTTTAATTAAGTGACGCCACCCCCATCCTTCGGATTATATTCACCATGCGAAGTGGTGAATGTGAATAGCGGTAGGGAGGTATGCGTGCATTTTCACGCTAATTAATTCAGCTGCAGCGAGCGAGCGAACGGGAAATTTTCCAGAATGGTAAAACGTTCGACCGGAAACACGGAAAAGAGGGAACCGCGTAAACCTTACGATTTACACCTTTGACACGCATTCTCCGTAAATCGGTTTCGACGAAACGGCCGCCGCGAGTGCCCGAGAAGGACGGAGGAACCCGGTGGCAATGTTTTACGTGACGTACGCGTTCCCCGGTTACCCGATGTGTACACTTTGCGAATTTTTTCGGGATATCCGCGTGTAAGTTTGTCGACTCTTACGTAAGGGGCATCGGGATACGGACTTATAGATTCCTCTTTGAGAACGGCTTATCCCGGGGATAACGCCCCGCGGTTATACGTTCGGTAGGTAGCCGAGAGTTTGTCTCATGAACTGTTAATTGCTTTCTCTAACTACTGTTTTCGCAGAGCGTTGAGGAATGCGCAAGCAACGGGAACCCCCCCTCCCGTTGAGCACGATGGGTGATGAAGCTGCTCTGTATTCCGGGCAGAGAAACATCTGAACTTGGGTTTCGGGACCCGCGAGCGAACGGCCGAGCAACGAACGACGAACGCCCCGGATCTCCTTTCCTCGAGTTCACCCCGACAGTCACTACCGTAAAGTAATTTTACACCTGGATGCTCCGAGGCTCATAGCTTATTATTATGGCGTCTAGAACTCCATACTTTGCCACAAGGGAGGCGAAGAACTCTCCCCAAACCCTTCGTCGTCTCCGTCCTCGCCCTCAACATCTCCATTCTTATTTTCTTCTCTTTTCTGTTTTTTTTTCTTTCTTTCTTTTTTCATTGCTCATATCGCCACGATGACGGACTACCGCATATTCCCGGGGAAAATCGCACGCGGCGTCTCACAGAAAATTAGTATACAGCTGCGTCTTGAGTGGAATGATGTACGTCGGATTTATTTTCCTAAACCAAATTTCAGGCAGCGAATTCTTTTCCGAATCGCCTTGTCGTCGGACTTCTTCGCGTGCGTGCGGTTAGGAGTACTACTCCTTGGAAATTACATACGGACACGTGGAATTCGACGAAGGGAATTACGAGAAATATCGCCGCGGGGTTCCCCACGGATGATGATAAAGGTGAGCCGGGAACCCGACACGAACCGACGACATTCTCGAAAACCACTCGCGGGACGGCGAAGGAGGGTATTGTACGTGTAAGAAGTTTTGCCCGGCAACTGCATGTACACGTACCTACGTACAATTATACGGGGTACCTACCCTTTACACGGGGTCAAAACTTTGGAACCGCGTGATTGAATTTATATTCCTTTAGTTGGACGTGGGGACGAAGTTAACTTAACCATCGGCCATCCGGTTTTGTCGAGGTATGGGTAGATTGTGTTCGTAATGTGTACTCGGTCAATAGGGGTGGTCGTCAATATCCACGTGGTGAGGGTAAGGTGGTCGCCCCGTACCTGGAAACTAGTTACGGCGTAGTATAATGGGAAACTTGGTTGGCGCGTGCGGGAAAAGCCTCAGAGTGGAGACTGCGCTGCCGGTGGTCTTCCGCTCCCAAGGTCCCCGCAGATCCTCCCGCGGTCCTTCTTCCTTCCTTCCTTCCTTCCTTCGTTCGTTCGTTCCTCCGACTCCCCGTAACTGCGGAGTCGGCGAATCCCGGTGCAGAGGGTCCCGAGGCGTCGCCGTTATGCGGTTATGCGGCTCGGTAATTTACCTCTCGACCGAGAGCGGGACGCACCGGAGGACGAGTACCGAACACGACTCCTCTACCTCCGTACGTCCGCAAATCTCGATCCCCGGAGAACCGACGCGAGCTCGGAATCCCTCGGTATTACAGGTAGCCGACACCGGGGTAGACGCTCTCTACTCGTGTTCGAATATACATATACGCTCCAAGGGGTGAGCGCGTGTGTGGGGAAGGCGGGCGTCGCGACGCCTATCATCGTTTCACTGCTCGGCTCACCCGTACGACAACCCGCGCGTCACATTTGCAATTGAAATTCCGGAATGGCGCCCCGACATCCGGGGCCCCCCCCCCCCCCCGAGTCGGGGGGACGGAGAGAATCTTTGATAATAATTTTTCAACGCGTCGAATCGAAATAAGGGTGAGGAAAAAAATCGAGAAACTTTCTTCACCGCTAACTCGCGCTACCTGTACAGTATAATTTGATTATTCGCGAATGAAAACGGACCGATTTACGACGTCAGTTGAAACTACCTGCAGTTCGGGGGTCGGGGGTCGGGGGTCGGGGGTGGTCGTTGAAAGCCCTTGTTTTCAACACCGACTAATTCAACCCCGGGAGAGGCGAGCTGAGCCAGCTGAGTCCGTTTCGGTGTGGTGCTGTACAGTGCAGTTGTAATGGATAGTTTCCACGGCGTACGCAAACAAGTTAATTGGGATCTGGTATCGAGAAAATTTATCAGCCATTCGGGGAAACGCGCGAACCTGAATTATATATCAATGGTGCGAAAATGCACTCCGCCGTTACGGGATATCAAAGAGCGTGTAGTTTTCAATTTCTACCGGTATATCTCTATTTCGCTTATTTTTTTGTTTTCTCTTTACTTCAGTTTAGCGGAGTTTACAGCTTTCGGGACATTTGAGCTTTCGCCGAGACCTCAGGAATTTCGGTATCCGTACCCGTGGGACTTCAAGTTCGATCGGTTTTTTTGCCGGGGTGTCAGATGAATCCGAGTTATTTGGCGGCAACACCGTTTCAACTTTTGCTTCGACAAGAAGATTTCTTTTCGCCCTTGTCCTACGTCCACGCGAAACCCCTTTGGAAGGTGTACGATATGCAGGGTGCAACGTAATTTGTTATCGATTCGCGGAGCAAATACAAGGAACGTGACTTCGTGTTAGAAACGCGCTTTCTAATCGTTGCCAATTATCGTTAATATGTTTTGTGAATTTTGCAGACGCATCGCGTCGTTGCCACGTGCACCTCAGAACTATGTATAATTGTGGGGAGGAGTTGAATAATTTGCACGATGTACAGCGGTGAACTAGCCGTCGAGAAATCGATCCGCGCGGGTTCGCATCGCGTATTTCCGAAACGGACGAAGCGCGGAATTATTTTTTCCAACATCGAATCTGCAGCCTTGCAGGGGATGAAATCGAACCAGGGGAGGAACAGGAATATCGCTTGAATGGAATTCGAGTTTATTAGATCGACTGGATCCGACGGGCATTTGGTATGTGCTTTTCACGTGGATCGGGGAAAGTGTCCCTTTGATATGCAAAACATTATCACCCCACTTCCAACCGATAATGTTGCATTTCAAACATCCATTAAGCACTTAAAAGTAAACTCGCCACCGACTCGCCTGATATGTAAATTTTCCCTACATTTGCCAGAATAAACTTTACGGATTCGAAAATTGATTCAATTTTCAGGGCAGAAGGTACATGGTACCCCCCTCCCCCCCCCCCCCCCCCCCCCCCCCTTCCACATGCCTCCCCCGTTTGATTCTTTTCGTTCGAGTGGTTCGGTATAACCGTCGCGTCGCGTCGTAGCCGCGCCAAGAAACGTGGATGAAAAAATCCATCGCATCGTCAGGGCCCGAAACTTGCATTCCACCGTCTACAGCTTTGCCAATTTTTCCCAACTACACGCGCCGCTGAATAATCATCGGTGAAAGGAGTTGCCGCAAGATAATTTTGCGACCGCGGCATCTGAGCGAGAACGGAGCCCCGCAGCATCGCGTCTTTGAGCAATTATTTATGATAACAACTTTGAATTAATCCCCGACTTGGTTGTAAGTAAATAAGCTGGTTCGAAATCAACGCCTACCTTTCTACCGCCGCGCCGGTCCAGTTGCTTAGAGTCGGTGGCTCCGGCGCGTTTCTGACGAGGGTTCCGGGATTACCTACGCGTAGAGGAACCAGACGATATAAATTAACCAACCGACTAGCCTAACCCAGAAGCACCGGGCAGCGGGGTAACGCTGTAACACCGTAGCTGTGGCAATGGCAACGGTAGCAACAGCAGGGGCATGAGCCGGGCCGGGCACGGATGTAGGTGGTAAGGTAACTGCGCACAATTTGCTTGGGCTCGAATGCCGGCCACTGATAAACAGTAATTTGCATTGCAACTGAGGTCGGAACTCCGTAACTACCGACATAAATATCGGAGGAATCTTGCCAGGATTTGAACAAACATTCCTACCGCCAATTCAACGAGTACAAACATAATATAGACGACGACGATCGGCGTGGCGATAGCGAGAGACCCGCGGCCGTCGACGAAATCCGTTCCCACATTTGTTTCGTTCACCTGCAACGCGATCATAGTAGTCGCAGTCGCACCGCGAACCGCAACGATTTTCCAGTTCAATTGAAGGGGTTCATTCCCTCGCGATTATTCACAATAATCGCAACGGTATCAGAAGTTGAATAAAGCATGAGCTCCTCGCGTGCTAAGACTCAAATAACCGGCCGCGTAACAAAGCCGGGCATTTCCCGTTTCGCCGTGTCAGTTCCACTCCGCTCCATTCGATCCTTCAACCTCGTGGTCTGGAATGGAAGCTCGAAGATGATGTTCACGAGGACTCGGAGCACGCGACTTCGAAAAAATGAGAGGACCGACGGAGAGAAAGGGTGATTTCATTAAAATTGTATAATCAAGGTTCTTTGTCATTAATGCAAATTGAATCTAAGATTTCAACCGGTACATCTGCATTCTTACGACCCATAAACTTAAGAGATAGAATTTTTATGGAGGCGGCGCGGGAATAACCGGCGAAAGGCTGAACGTGCACCTATATACATCCAACTTTTTATTTCCACTGGAATATCTTATTGTTCTCCCTCGTTTTACGCGATTTTTTTTTTTTTTTTTTGTTTTTTTTTTGTTTCTCTTTTCATTCATTCCATTTGCCGACATCGTTATCACGATGGTAACGATGTACAATTCGATAGAGGATAGTTTGAACGAGCTTGATATATAGATTGTAGTCCCCGTCACGCGGGGCGGGGGAGGTACGGACTAATTTCTCCGGCTTCTAGATCCCGGATCGTCGATGTGCCGTGTAATTGAGTGACCCAGATCCGTTATGGCAACGCGCGAGGAGGAATACCTCGATTCCAACTGGACCATGATCCGCCCTGATGGGGTGCTGCATAATTACCCGGACGTTATGCAACGCTAATAGCACCTACGTCTCGATACACTAGAGATTGCCAATGTGAACCAGACGAACATGCTCCGCGCAGTATCCGGGTGCATGAGAAGAGATCACGCCCTAATCCCCCCCTGCCTCGTTACCCTATCCCCCTCCCCCCCCCCCCTCTCCGTCTCCCCACCTCGATATCCGATCATCCGCTACCGGATGATCGGTAAAATCGCCTCGCGGTTTTCCACTCGCGAATCGACCGGTTGCGTTCAACTTATACATGTGTATAAACATTGCGATGTGAGGAGAAATTTCATTCAGTTTTCGATCGGGGATTTCGTGGGACGGGAAATAAAGGGTAACAAAAAAAAAAGGCGAAATGGTACGTGCGGAAGTGAGGATGACAGGGATATCTGAGCAGCGAGTATAAGCTGCGATTCCGACCTAACTAAACAGCGATTACACCTCCGACTTCGATCCTCGCCGTGGACAGAGACGCGTGTCACCGCAGGTTGGCCGTAGGTTACCTAGTCTACACGTAAAAAGCAGATTTTCAGGTTCGAATGAAAGTCGAACTCACGGAATTTAAGTCAGAGGTGACCAACTTTCGGAGTGAGGCTTGAAATCAAAAAAAATAAAGGCCAAATGTCACCGCTCCGATGGATCACCGATGCCCACACCATGGAAGATACGAAGAGGATACTTTCAATTTTGTTTTCGCGAGCGATATTTTATCGAAGGTAACGAGATGAAATTTCTCCGCTTGAACCTGAATTGGCGAGTTGCCGGACGGTCGATTTCGTATGCCGCTAACAGCAATATCAGCATCGCGCAGTCGGAAACCGTCTCGTTTCATATGATTATGCATATTTATTGCAGTCTTGCCGGGAGCCGGAGCATTAGTGTGTACATATACACAAAAGGCGGTAAATAACGGTTTTGAACTAGTCCTATGTAAACCGTGTGCCCGCACCGGCGTGCCGCGGTGGTTATACACCTATATATTTATGTATAGGTGTATACAGGGTGCACCCCCGCACGCAGAATAACAGATAAATACGTCGGGTAAAAGTAGTTGTTCTTAACTTATGGTCAACCGTAAATAACAAAAGTTGTGGCATTTATGGGCGCATACTTGCGCGAAAAACGCCACCGCCGAACACACACCCACACACACACACACAGAGGTGTACACGGGTACGCGGAATATACGTCTCGCACCGCGTGGTAAATCTGCGACCCCCAAAATCCCGAACCCTGCACCGGTCTCTCCGTTCCCCACTTTACTTGTCCTCTCACACCGAACGGTAGCGGTTTGACCGAGTTCGGAAACGCGTACGAGCCTCTGGCTCCGAAATACACGTGTATACGCTAACGTGCACCTATGTGTGAAATATTCAATAAGATTTCCGCCCTCTTCTCTCCGATCCCCTTGCCCCCTTTATTCCTTTTAAAACTTTTCCCCTCTTACGCCAATATAAGGGCTGGCTGGCTGCACCGCCCGTATCCGTATGTATTTCCTGTGGAAATCGTTTACCTCTAGCTCGATTGGTTCCTCGAGGGTTTAAGTTAACCGCGTCATTCCGGCGCCTCGTTCGACCGTGCGCGGCTAAGGGGGGAAATGCATAGGTATACGTTCCGGCGGAAGATCGTTCGACTAAGAGCACCTCGCGAACTAACCGCGAGAAATTCGATTCCTCTGAAAAACGATTTCCCTTCACGACGCTCGGACCATTCGCTCGAACCACTAGATTTTATAGATAAACAAACAACGGATTTCACCGTCAGGATATTAGCTGTACCTACATCGTGCGCGCGTGTACACGTTGTTTACCTTTTTCACGTGTACGTGTGTATATTTTGAGTAAAGAGCAACGCATCGGAGTATATTGAGTTATGCTGTACTCGTTTAGCTATGGTGCAGGGGACTTCCGCGCGTATGAATTACCACCCGAATGAACCGTGTCGAGTGAAAAGTTCCGCCAACCCCGTGCATCAGCCTCAATTGGCACGGTGAGATACCTGAGGCAACTTCGTACACCCATTATGAATTTATTCGAATCCTTGACGATTCCACTCACCCTTTCGCTTCTGGTACGAAAATGTGACATCGCAGTCGGGCGTTTTCTTTTTTTTTTTCTACGGAGCGAGTATTCGGAGAGAAACAGATAAAATTGACGAGCATAAATTGTTCATTTCCACTTACACAATTACCCCACTTCGCTTCAATCGTCGCTTGAATATCGAATTGATTTTCGTTTTCCGGGACAGTTTCCACCGCCTCTATAACAGTTAACTCAATTTCGGTCGTTGAATGGCAAATTTTTCATCACCACCGTTGAAATATTTCGATCGCATATGCTACGATATGAGCGCTCGAATTTTTAATAATAAATTGATCGCTAATTGGAAATCCGATCGGTTGTATCCATGAGCACGACGACAATGAGTTTATATAAGTTTTCAGCTAGCCCGTCGCGGGCGAAGGGGTGAAATTCGGGAGCGGTAATCTCCGGGTAACTCGACACCGTTGGTTAAGCGGGCTGACGCGGTTTTGGCGTGCTCTTCGGATCGGCGACGCTCGTCGCTCCGATAACGGTTCGTCGTTTCTCTCCTTCACTCTCTCTAAAATTTCTCCTTCTCTTCTCCGATGCATCCTCACGGAGGCATTCGAGTGTTAAGCATTACCTCGCGATACCTTATCTCCATTGGTTCAAACGCCGCATCGCGTGCCGCTGCTTCCAACGTAGGCGCCACCTCCCCCCCACCTCCCACCTCCCACCTTCCACCTTCCACCTTCGGCATCGTCTCTCTTCCGTTTCAACCAGCCGCCACCTCTTCCCATCAACATTCACATCCCTCGGGATATATCCGGCTATCGTTTCAATGACGAAAGTTGTCGTTGAATCTTACCGTCCGTTCGGACGGTGCACATCGCTACGACATCGAGACGCAACGTCCTCGAACGTCGATTGCTTTATTAAGTTGTAGGGAATCCGTGCCGTCGGAAAAATGGGGATGAAAGAAGATAAAAAGAACATCGAGTTGAATCAGAAATCGAAGAGAAATGAAAAACCCCGAGATATATCGAACGATTATTCGGATATTAATATCGTCCGGCGGAAGTATTTTAGCCCCTCTGCACTTACTTGGAAGAACGATATAAATCAGTATCTCGATTCTTCTTGGAGCGTTATACCGTCATAAAGTTCGTTCGGAACTAGTGTAACGCGGGGAGATTTAAAGCTCCAGACAAAAATAATCTGACAAGAGTGGTACCCGGTATTATTAGTGGTTTGAATGTCCGGGAAAGGAAGGAAGGAAGGAGGGAAGGAGGAGGAAAGGAGGAGGAGGAGGAGGAGGAGGAGGAAGCGTGGTACGACACTTTGCTAAAATCGATGGAAGTCATCGGTCGTACTCACTAACCTCTGCCGTTATCCGCCTTACATTACTCGATTTCTCCATCCGTCCACCCCCGGCGAAAGCGTATTTCGTAATTTTCAATGATCAAATCTCCCGCACCGCGTGCACCACGTGAAATAAATTGTCCCGATATACGCGATCGCGTTACCCACATCCGGTATAAACACGCGATAACCTCCGCATATAAACCTTATAACGCGCGCATATATCGCAGCGTAAATATTTTACTCGGGGGGGGGCGGAAAGCTAGTCGAAATTGACGATTAAGCTGGTCGCGTACCGACACACGTAAATGCGGGGGGGTGGGGGTGGGGGGGTGGGGATCAGTCCGAGTGTTTGAGGGGATTATTTTCGACGCTACGACACGATGTCGCAACGGCCAACGTACATATTGTACAGGCAAACGAGTTCGAGGGAAGGGATCGACGATGCAACGAACGGTCCTCTACCTCCGTTGCCGCCCCAATACGTTCCACCGTGGAACTGCATAGTTTACGGATCAAAGGTTTTAGTCGGACGCATTCCCGCCCGCGGTCTCATAACTCTTCATCGGTAAAACGCCGCCGAAAGCCCGGGGACGTAATTATCGACCACCCTTCCAACGGCATCCCCTTGCGCGTCTCGAACCCAATAAGCGAATCACCGCGTAGCCGACCGTGTCGACGATTCGCAAATTTACGCGTCGCCTATGATTCCACCGATTCTCTTCTCTTCGGCATCGACGGTCCGAGTCCTTGCCGGTAGAAATTACGTGGCTAACGAAAGGAGGTTCTTCGTCCGCGGCTCTCTTGACGCGGTGGTACGGGGGGGGGATGTCCGTTGACGCGTCGTAAGGTGAATCTTTCCGCGGTTACGGTGTAACAACTTTACCCCTGAATATGTAAATTTTTGGTATAATCTTTTGCCCCGTGGACCGGATCGGGCTGCGGTATATCGGATCCCGCAAAGTCAGGGACGTGCGCCGGGAACAAGCCCCGGAGTTTGTCGCGGCTAATGGCCGTCCCGCAGGAGAAACCGCAACTCCCAGATCCATCAACGAATCAGACCGCTATCTCGTTGGAACTTACCGCAAATTCTACTCTTCGCGAATTTCTACTGAATATTTAACGCGCGCGTTATACGACCCGCGTTACTTCAACGTTGCCGCCCCGCTACTCGTGCACAGATCCAACGTCTGGTTCATTTTCTATTTTTTTACCTAACACTAGACGCGCGTATCGAGGCGAATAATTTTCAGATATACGTTTCGCTTTGTTTCCGCGATACTTTCGAAAATTGATTTTAGGGCGGATCGCGATCGCCGGGGGAGTGAAAATTTTCATTTCACTTCCGGTAATCGTCGAGGGAATTTCGCGAGAAAACATGTCGGTACCGGATGAATTCCCATCCCCGGTTAACCCCGACGACGGCGAACGAGGACGGAAAAGCCGAGAGAGCGGGGCCGTCTCCGTCACTCCCGTGGTTTCGGGGGAGCCTGGCTGCTTCCCACAGAAATATTCTTCACCGGTCTCATTTACCTTTCGGTTCGAGTTTACTCACGTAGTTTGGGCAGTCCTATTACCCCCGACGACTCGTCAAAGTAGCTTTACCACCTTCTTCAACTTTTCGAGTGACATGCGCGAGACGCAACTTTTCGAGTTGGAGGACTTCTGATCAACGCCACCCGTCGGGATCCGAATTACGTGTACACGCTTTCCGTTCCGACCTCGATTAGTATGAAAATTGTTTCTTTTTTTTTCTTTCGCAATCTTATCTCCCTTCCCGATGACGATAATAACGTAATCATCGATTTTACACTCGTCGACTGTTTATTACCCGGCGTCAGCGATCGGTAGACGGAACGTTCGGATGGTAATAATCTGGAGGGATTTCCGACGGAGTTCGTTGTCATCCGCTGTAGCATAGCGATTATTGTACACGCCGAACAAAGCCGTTGTTATCTCGCGTTAAGCTCCCGCTCGCATCCGAAGTATCGAGGAAAGGAGTTGCTCATCGATAATGTGAGAGAAAACCTTGCTGTGTTCGCCCACGATGACCGAAGAAGATCCTCGTTTCCATATATCCCGTCCATCCGCATTGCCAAACTGGACATCAGCACATCAGCTAACATGACGCTCGATACGGAGATCAAGGACCACTCAAATCCAGCACCAGTCTCTGAGATGGCTACGGTTGAAGTTGTAACGGGATCGAGAGCGCCACCCTCAACCGTACGGGGTATCCCGGATGAATCCGTCTCTCGGATGTCGCGAGCTTTACGGAACCCGCTTATTGGCCGAACGCTCGTTAGATCCTCCGGAGCAACCCCCTCGGCGATCCAGTCCCGACGAATTCGATCGTGGCCGGCGAAAGAGAAACGAAGCTGTGAATTATTGAGAATTGTTTTTTTCGTCTCGAAAGATGGGCGTCTAATTTCTCGGGAATCTGTGGGGACGTCGCTGCGAGGATACTTATACGTTGCTTCAAAATTGAGAAGTTTGCTCTCCAATTTGGAGGAGCTCCGGCGCCGTGAGTCTCGACGTTCGAAATCTATCTATCCCGAGGAGCAGCGATATCGGAGACTACCTAATCCCGGATCAGAAACGCATTAACTAAAGTCCTTCCTTGATGTGAACCCAATTCCTGCCGGCAATCCCTCGATCCGATGGCAGGTTCTACAAATCAATCCAAGATCACGTTCCGACATGACGTCACGACGTAGATACGCGGATAACCGTTACACCGTATATACCTCAAACCCCACGTGAAAAACGAAAAATGAAACGAGGTTCATTTCTTATTCTTTTTCCGATCGCATATGAGTTGCCTGCTTTACTCAAAATTGGTCACGGTCTTCGTATCGCTCTGTCAGTTGTCATTTTGCCGCCGATACGGTTTTACACACATCTATTCGCACGTCGCTACTCCGAGGGAACGAACAGACGTACGGTTCAGATTACGAACTGCAACAAGTCGGATCGCGCCTTGTTTAAAAAATTGTTTTACCGGACGAGCGAAATGGGTGTTCGGGAAAGAAAGGTGTGTATTCGATTATTTCCCCGAGAGAAGGCAATTGATAAAAGATAGACCGTCGGGGGTGCAATGGAGGGACTCGGTGCGAGGGAATCGGAAGAAGATGTAACATTAACGGTGTTATCCGAGTTCTCGTTACTCCTTCCATTTTCTTTCGCCAATTTTCGCCGCCTTCTACTCGGCTTATTTCTACTCGGCCAAATGAAGTTCCCCGAGAGTTAGCGCCGGCCCCGCGTAAAGTTATCCCCATTACTCACCGGCAGCTCTTTCTCGCCGTGCCACACGTACGTACACACGCACACCGATATAGCGGAGTAAGAGTGTCTCGAGTCTCTACCTCGTTCCTGACGATCGTTTCGCCGGCTGTTACGGTTCACCGGTAAACGACGAACGACGCCTACCGAAAGAAATTGACTCGCACCCGCCCTCGCGATGATGGAATTTATCGGTTCACCTGGAAATTAATCGTGAGTTTTTGATATCGAACGATCGACCTTAGTAACATCTCGCGGCAAGTGCCGGCTCCCGACTTTCGCCAGCCAATAAGTTGGCTCGGACTTGGACTTGGATAATTCGAGGTGAGCACGAACTCGACGAGGGCGAGGAGAGGAGGAAGCGAGGGGTGATTTTCGCGGAACTCACGCGGGTGAAGAAGAGCAGCGGAGGGGGTTCGCCGTTGAATTTGGGGTGTTGTTCGCCGTCTTTGGGAATTAGACGCGATGTCACAGCTGCCAAGTTGCCGAGGCGTGGGGTTGGTCCAACTTTGATTACGAGGTAAAGTTAGTTTTGATTAGCATTAGGGCTTTGGTTACGGAACCACGTGACTACGCGACGCACCCGGTTTATCCCCCGATATCCAGACCGCGCGACTCCGCCGCGGAACTTTACGTCCTCGTTCGAAATACCCGCCGCCGTATCGTACGTCGAAGGATTCACCCGAGTTATGTAGATCTGTAACGTGTATATATAGCTTCGTTGTCAAAAATTAAAGGGATTCGAAACACCCGGTGCCCCAAGTCCCTTCACTTTTCCCTTATACTCTGAACTCGCGAACGTGCTCCGAGCAATTTCAACCTCGTTATAACCGGTTACATTTCACGACGAAAATCCTTGAGGTCGTTAACATTAATTGTACGCCTGCAATTTACATCGAAGGCATCGAATTTGTAATTTAACAGCGAAACTATAAGGAGATACGTAAATATCGTACCATCTTGCGTGTCTTTCTTTAGCTGTCGCGCACCATTGCGACAGAGCGCGTGAAATTATCTGGGAGAGATCGATGATCGCGGTGCGGTCGGTGTGAATTTGAATGGTAATTATCATCGGGCAACGTCTGTGCAATAGCCGCATCAGCAGCAGAGTCACACGTAGGTATAGATCGGCGATAATAATCCCGCTTAATGGCCGCTGGCAAACGGTCCACCGGCTGCCTCGTCGTTTCTGGGATGCTGGAGCAGGTCGTTCGAGTATTCCTGTAAAGGATGTGACGTCGTTATCGAGAAGTACAGCAGCCGTTAAATAAATCTCACTTAACATTTCGACGACGTTTATTCTACTCGTCTTCAAATCTTGATTAATCAGTACAAAACGGACTGGGAGGAATCTTTTTTTTTTTTTTTCTTTTATTACGCGTCACCTTGAATTGCGGAAATCGACGAACGGATATTGAAAACAAAATTCTTCTTCTCTCTTTCCCGTACGATGAAATATCCGGAGATTGTAGGAAAGTATCGAAAAGGAACGTGACATAATGATTACATAAAAATTCGCCAAAACCGAAAAAGCCGCTGCCGGGTACTTTTACCCTTACGGGAACTTTTTTGACTCGTACGCGTGTATCTCGATAACGCAGCGATATTGATAAAGAGATCATTGATAGCCTCATCCTCTTATTTTCATGGGGCAAAAAAATTCGCCGAGGCATTCAGCTTTTATTCACATTTTTGAATTCGCCAATCTCTTTACCTGCGGGTTATATACAAAGGATATTTACCTACAACCACAGATACTCCGAACATCTACAACTATTTCTCTGAATGGGAATAGATCTGCTGCAGGTATATTTCACATTTTCATAATTTATTATCCCTGTGCCTGCAGGGCGCTACTGGTATAAGAAAAAAATAAAAAAAAATTATGCATTACGTCCGAGGCAAAATTCGGCTTTGCGGCTCCGTGTTCGAGCTCCGAGCCATTTCAACGCGACCGAGAAGGCTTCCCGGAAACCACATCAAACGATGGCACACTCCCGTCTACCGCCATCCCCTTTCGGTCACATGTTCAGCTGTAAGGGTATAGCATTACCCCCGTGTCGTACCTACACCCGTTCGCGTATTCGTACAAAGTGGGTTACAAAACGATGACGATGGAATTCGGAATTCCAATGAAAACTGTACGACGCGAGCCCACCGATCCGTGACCGTAACGTGAAAAACGTGATGTACGCAGTTGGTTCTGTACCGAAAGTAACAGCTCTCAAAATTTACCTTTTCCTCGTTAACGACACAACGGGAAAGTCGAGGTCAGCGATTCGGTGGTGAGTCGCGATGGTTTTGAACAACGTATGTACAGGTAGCTTCTGCGACAGGTACACGTACATAGGTATACCTAGACGCTACTTAACTCGTGAAGGTGCCACTCATCCAACGGGCCACGGCGCGGCGTCCCGACGAAGGCGCGTCTGGAGTGATCTCGACGTTAGACCCCCTCGAGACTCGAGCTTTCCTCACTGGATTATTAACAAGAGTCACAGACCCCCCAACCACCCACCCACCCACCTTTTCTCCCACCACCACCACCCGCGATTAATCGATATTACGTAAAAACAATTTCGAGTTTGCTTTTTCCGTGTTTTCCATGTGAAGCGATCATTCGATTCGTTCACATGAGTACGTACATTCCCGTTTTTTTCACACCAATATTGCGGGGGGATTGAACGAAAAAATAAACTGGCTGTAGCGTTCGATTGAAAGTACAGTAGTAAGAGAAAAACTTAAACGCCGGACGTTCATCTGGTTTTCTTTTCTTTTATTTTTATTTTTATTTTTTTATTTTTTTTCAACCATCGCTGATATAATACTCAATAGCGTCGTTGCATCGGTGCCAAGTGCTCCGCCATTGTTGGCCGCAGTTATTACGACGCGATTGTTAACTTTACCACATTAAAACCCTCCTGCAATTTTGCACGAGTTGGTGAGCCGGGTAACGGGTGCCAAAACGGATATCAATTTGGTCCGCGCTGCGATTATAAGTTACCCCTATAGAACCTGGTCTGCACAGACGCCGTTGCAAGAACAATTCCGTGTACTGTTCGTGGTTACGATAAAGTTTAACGAAAAGTCGATCGTTTCAACGGAACGAGAGAGAAGAGAGAAGAAAGAAATTGAATGAGATTTCATCACAGATTTTCCGAGGTGCCGATTTCTTACCATAACGGAAGATCCAAAGGAACGCTCACTTCCGTTGGAGGAGGATGTGTAACCACGGCGGTAGATGGAAGCGCGCCGCGGTTCAACGAGTGAAGCGAATTTCTCGGTGGAACTTTTCCACCTCCGCGGGTAGTTTCCCGGATCCTTTATCCCTTCAAGGCACGTTGCAAAGGCTTTACTACCATGAAACGAGCTTAGTCGAGTAGGTAATGAAACTATCAGGTACGTTGAGTTATACGTAGCTTTGGTAGTGCTACTCGCGGCGTGTATAGGTACGTAGTGTACGTAGCGTACGTAGTGTACGCCGGACCCGATATCTTCGAGGGTAATAGCGCGCCACTTCGCTCGGTGGCAACTATTTGTCTGCATTGCCGTCTGTGCGATTAAGACACTTACGCGATTAAATCCCACTGCCGGACGTGCGTTCGTGTCCGTGTTCACCTCCACAGGGAGAGTAGACGAGCCGCAGATCTCGCGTATCGTTCTCTCCTTGTGTCTGTGCGGTAGACAGGCGTGGTCAGACGGCAAAAGTAAAAAATATCGCGAGACGCGCGCCACGGGGAGATCGAAGACCCGATTGTTCGCTTCCCGAAGGATTAAATATCGCTCGAATCACACCCAACCCTTCGCGGCCACGCTTTATGCGACCATCGCCGAAAACCGATTTGAATTCGAGAAACCGACCCTTTGTATCTTATCTGATTTGTCCTGCGCCGCGGCTCAAATGCCCAATAGTCATAACGTCGGATCAAGTTTTGGAGGAAAAAGGTCGCCTCTCATTCGATTTAATTCATTTTAATTTCTCAAGAATCTGAAGTAGTGAAATTACACGAACTGCCAAGCCGCAGGTTGCGGGCTCTGATCCTTTCGAAAATTCAAGGTACTTTCAACGGCAGAGATATCGCACCGTTCGAAATATTATCAGCACTCGTGTATACGTACAGCGTTTCTGGTTCGGCTAGGAGGTTCATTTATGGGAATCGGATGCGCGAAGCGCCGTGGACAGTTTAGACGAAAAGTTTTGTTCAGCGGCACGTAAACTGCCTCGCCGATAAGACCGGGCTATAGTGTACCGTTGCACCGTTGTGCTGATTTTTCGCAAGATATCTTTGAAAAAGCTCCCTAGACTTGGCTCCGATACACCTTATAACTCATACCCAAACTATACCACCGAACGTAAAGCTATTAAATTTCAGTTTACGAAGATACGTTGGGGATGGTTGGGGCCTGTCCGCTGAGAATCGCGCCCACCCAGATAAACCCTCTTCGATCGCTCCGGGTAAGCAATGGAAAGAAGAAAAGAGAAAACTATGAGCGCCAACGTACGCTGTGCGAAGGGAAAAAGTCCTCTTCCTTTGAGGTGAAATATAATACATACAATATTATTTATCAAGTGGATTATGTCGAGAGAATTTTTCTTTGGAGAAACGGAAGTTGAGTCGCGGTAAGTCGCGCATAGGGCGAAGAAACTTGTTCCGTAAGTAGTTTCCGCGGCGTCTTTCGTTTAGAAGGTATAACCTGCGGTCTGGTAGGACGTCCCGTTTCTACGTTGCCGTTTATTTCTATTTCTGTCCCTGTCTGTAGAGTATTTTGCCAGAATTTCCACGAAGGTAAAGTATTTACCAACAAACCACCCAGCAAGGCCAGAGGCAGTTTCCGTATAGTCGTATCATGTAGGTTAATGTCGCGTAAGACTGGCTAAATGCATTCCTAGAGTACCTAGCGGGACCTTATCGCGCCGTAGGACTCGTCGGCTTACTTGGATTGTTTCGTTATTACCGTATAAACTCCATCGGCGTAAATTAGAGAACTAGCTCCGAAGTCAAATAAGTGGAGCGCCGTGAATCACCGAATCCTTCACCCTGATTAATTTCATCCCCGTTCCGTTCCGAACGCTGCCAAAAGAATCCCTTGTGCCTCGTGCCTTATTTGTCCGTCGGGAGAACGTCGAGGGCTAATATCGTCCGCTCGGAGGTAAGATCAGAAGAAAATTCGAGCACGATGTTATGCGGGGTATGTTTTTCCAATGTCAACAACTCACACGGCAGAATTCAATAAATCCAGACTTTAATGGTGCACAATCAGTGCTTTCAGACGTCGCTTTACTTCTCTCACGGTCGAATAGTTTCCTTTATCCCCGCTGACCCCAAAGACGAAAAGATTTGGACGAACGGCAGAGTTAGGACACAAACCGTACCCTTATTCGCATCTCAGAATCCTACATTACTTCTGCTTTTGCTTTTGCTTTTTCTGCCCGCAATTTATATTCAGAATATACCATCCGACGTACCGAACCACCGCGTTATTTTCCACTGGAAAGCATTTGAATAGAAAACATTTACCCTACATAAACTTTTTGCATCATAAACGAGAACTCCACCGCATATATATATGTATAATACATCTCCCGACCATCGCGTTCGAGAATTAATACATTACACGCATATATCCGCCGATTTATCCATACCCTTCGTACGTTTGGTGGCCTTTTTCGCCTGCCATTCGTTGCTGTTTGGGATGTAAAAAAATGTATTCAGTGGTTACCGTGTAAAGGGATTCTGGAAGAAAAAGTCATTTTTGTCCCCGAAAAGATCGAAGACGAACTTGCCTGGTCGTTACACGGTGGTACCATGAACTAGCCGGTCCAGAAGAAACACCAAAGTGGTCATTTGTTCGGTGTGTCCGGGGAGGAGGTAACGGCACTGTTAATCACTTCTCTGATGCATCGATAACGAGAAACACCCGCTCAATCGGATAACGGCAATCGATTAGCGGAAGAATCATTGCCGCGTTTAACTCAAGTTCAAAGATTTTTTGTTTCGGACGGTCTTCTCCAGACATACAACCGGATACCTCCGTAGCGATTCGGAGAACTAGATGAGGAAAGTGACGAAAAAGTATGTTCGACTCGCGTAGCCGCTGCGGGTAGAATGAGGATTAACGGTGAGGAAAAGCGCTATAAGAATTGTTGGAAAAAGTCAGTCGGCTTTGACCGAGCTCGATCAAACTTTTCTCCCCTCTGCACGCCGCGTCGCACAATCAGCGGGTCGTCGTTGGTGCATCGGCAAAAGCTTCGTCGGTTCATTTCAAATTCTCTGAAACGAACAATAATTTCTGATTCCCAAAAATGGATGCGAAAGCAATTGTCGCGGTGGATATAGGTATGGCGAAGATATTCCGTAGAGTAGAAGCTTCCGCGCTGCTTCGTCGCGGCGGTTGCCAAGAATGTTGCCGGCTATTGTTTTAGAATGTTAGTTTTGCAACTGGGATCGACGTCAAATAGAATAGGATATTTCCATTGGGGATTCCCAGAGCAACTTATTACCGTCTACTTCCGGCAACGCGTTTTGCACGTGCGCCATGAGATATGTGCGCTCGACACACAATACCTAGTTTTCGCGATGAGGAATATTTTTTTTTTTTCATTCTTTTTCTTTTTTTAAACGAATAAATAAATAAGGCATAGCACTCGCATCGCGGTAAGGTAGGCAGCAAGCAAAAGCTGCGGGGGAAAAGCTGTACCCATAGAGAAGGAGAAATGTCCCCAGCGAATTTTTACCGGGCATGCAAATACTTTTAGAACGTGTTTGCGGATAAACAAAACGTTCGTAATCCCAGCAGAGCGTTCACGTGTATGTTCGCTTTGTTGTAATAAGCGCGCGAGGAAAGGAATAGGGAAAAGAAAGAATTATGGCACAGAAAAGAAGAGTGTAAAAAAAGTAAAAAATTCTACGCAGTGTGGCAAAGGAGGCAAAGAAAGAATCGTCGTTATACCGTTTCAATTTGTAAAATCCAGCAAACGAGATCCCAAAGGAATTGAATAATCTTAGTGTCGATAACACGTTTGTAAGATTTATAAAAAAAAGAGAGAGAAAAAGAAGAACATCTTCAGTAAATTCCACTTTGGTTTGGATTTTGGTGCATTTTTCGCTACTCATTTTCTTGTGCAATAAGATAATGGTGGAGGAAAGTGCAAATGACCGAGCGGGAATCGAATCTTATTTTGTTCCTCTTTGTTTTTCTGCAATCAGACGACGCAGGCTCAAATTATAACGAAATATGAAAGAGGAATTTCTTTCATCTATCTATTTTTCTATTTTTATAGATTACGGCCTGAAAAATATGTTGGCTATAGGGGGGGCTGGAGGATTTCAAACTGTAAAAAATAGAACATACCGCTGCACGTTATCTCTTTTTTCCGCTTTCCTCTTTGACAAACTCGTGCCGGACGTGACGTCATGTATGTTTCGTGATCGTAATAAAACAAGGGAATTATTTTCCCCACGTGACGTGATAAAGCCGTGCAATTCATGGCAACGGTAACGATGATTGCTTCGTTTCACGGTGTCTGTGACATCATCACGTGGTAACTCCGGTTACAGACTAACATTTTCACAAGAATACTTTTGACGATCATCTCACGTATGATTGGATAAGTTTCCTCTGAATTTACCGGCTTAATTTGAAGATTTCGTTTGAAAAATCCAAACTCATCTCTTGATACGTACGGCGCGGTGTGACGTTACCGCTACTATATCACCGGTGGACTTGACGTTGAACTTATTTCCCCGTGGCGATTGACTAGATTTAGATTTACTTTGGATCTGTGCAATTTTGTGTGCGAATTGTTATGTAAGGAACGGAATATTGCAGCAAGGATAATTGACCGTAGTTGTAAAACTCTAACTTCTACCGTGCACCGTGAAAATGGGCCGTCTTGATTGCGGAGTATTCAAGAAATTTCTTAATCAAATTACACGCGTTCACCATCTGGCAATACTTCGCCTGAATTCACCTTAGAGAGTCGCCAGAATTCCGCCGCTCTAAGATGGATAAAAGCTCTTTCTGGAAACTGTGAGACTAATATGGGGGAAGAAACCTACGTCGGAAATTCCTCGATCCCCGTGCACTTCCTCTGTCCTAGCCGAAGCCAAAAGGAGAAAAAAATCGTAGACGTGAAAATAATAGATGAACTGAAAAGTTCGGAGTAGTTTCAGAACGGATCAGAGCTTCAATTGTCATTCGTGTACACGTACAATTTAAATCGGATCGAAACTCCATGAATTTTAAAAAGAATATAGGTATGGCTTAAGCATGACGATGGATTTGAATAATCGTCCGAGAGTTACGGTACACGCGCGTATCGAAAAAGTTTATGTGACATATTCTTTGTTGCGCGACGTTCATCGTGCAAAATGTTTGACGTTCAAGTGTTCTTCTCCATCAACATTGCACAGATGTGCTTGAATCAAAAATGACATCGAGATCGAGACGCGCGAGGCAAACGTCGATATTGTCCGTCGAGTTGTCAGTGCATTCGGAGGAAACTTGGGGGTCGATATCTCCGGCAGAAATTGCAGAACTTGCAGCTCTAGAAACGTTGAGAATAGCTGCAGTAGGACCATAATAATCGCTTCTACACTTGTCGCCTTTGTTATTCACTTTCGGGTTTGCGTTTTGTACAATCGAACGAAACTCCTTTCGGTTTTTTTTTTTTTTTTTGTCATCTGGACAGTTCTTAACGACGAAAACGTTGGATGTTACAAGGTAGATACGAGCCAGTGTAGATAGTGCGCGAGAAGTAAGTATAGTGAGGGAAAAACGACAAGCCTAGCGCGTGGTTTGAAAACTCGTTCAAGCTGTCCTGCAGATATTTTAATAAATTTTATCCCCGACTCCGGATCTAGGTACAGGAAAGTTTTTAAAAAGTTTTTACTCGAAGATGAGTAAAATAACTGAACGCCCTAGGCGCATCGTTAAAAACTTGAAAAAGTTACGTTGTTAAAAGTACACGCGCTTTCAAGTCAATAATTTTGTAATACTTGTACGTGGCTGCAGTTTTTTTGTTTTTGAAGCGAAGCAACGCGGCACCCCGTGTCCGTAGAAAATATGGCGTCGTATTCAAAAAAATGAGAATCCCCAAATGGAAAGGATAAATGATACGCCCTCGGCCGGCTCCTCTTCTCTAGCTTTTCAGTTGGAATTGTTTTTGGATCTTGGCAAAGGTGGTGTGCAGGTGTTCCGTTCTCTCGCATTTCACCTCGTGACATTTTTACAGCATCCCATACGTCTGCGTTTACAATCCCTCCTCCGCGGGGCAACCGTTGCAGTCACAGAGGGCCGGAGGAGGAGATTATATGCGGTGGATACGAAAACATCGTTGCGGCACTCGGCGTGCCACTTGGATACCGGCGTGAAGGTATAAGGAAAGGAGTCGTTCGGGGCGTAACTTCGCCGAGAAATGAAAATTTATATTCTCCTATTTCTCGTTAGATACGATCGCCGTGGCGATACGCAACGAGCGTGATATCGACAGCTTCGATAAGTGAAGCGCTCCGCCGATGCCCGAAAGAAGGAATTTTTCTTACTCCGGCACCGGGCGAGGGAAGTGGATGCAAAATTGACGAAAGGCAGACGGAGCGATTCAGCCATTCCGAAAACTCGGAAATGGGGGAAAGTAGTGAAACAAGAGAAGAACGGCACACGGAACGAACGAAAGAAGGAATCAGGAGTCTCTTCCCTGGTCTGAATTCGTTATTGGTTCACGCCTCGGGACACCTAGAGGACCGAGCGAAACAATATGTATCCGAAATGAGGTAGAAGAGTAGGTAAAAGAAACGGAAAGGCGACCGTTCGAGGTGGAGGGAAAGGGAAAATAGAGGGACGAAGAAGACACGCTTTCGGTCGTTACGGTGAGTCGCGAGTCCCGGGCTTATACGTTTCGCTCTACCCTGCGAGACATGAATTTAACATCCTCGTGAATTGAATTACGCGTTGAACGCAGTGGGTTCCTACCTCCGCTCCACTCTGCTTTTGCTGAGGCGTTATCTCGGTCCCTGCGTCTCTGTAGACACCCCTGATTTCCTTGGGGTCGTAGTATTTAAGAATCCGACATGAGACGCGCGCCGGAACTGAGCGATTCTCCACTTCGGTTAATGCGCGCTTCCTTCAATTTTAATCTCTCTCTCTCTCTCTCCCTCTCTCCCTCTCTAGTCCCCGCGCCGACTTCCGATGCGAAATTTCTTATCGAGTCATATTCACCACCGTTGTGCCCGATCATATTTTCGAGGGCCATTGCGCAGCGTCCAAATCGTCGTACGCCGTAGAGGTCTCGTAATTAGACACGTCCGAGATAGAGTCCGAAGGTTATTAGGTCAACGAGATAACCGTGAGTCGTAGAATCGTACCGAGTATAGCGTCGGGTATCTTATCCGTTTCAGTTTCTCGCAATGAACTACTTGCGGAGTTTGTTCTTGTTGGAAGTAGCTACGTTTGCTTTTGGGGCGTCGCTCTGTTGCACGGAAGAGGGCGATTCGGCACCCTTGCTCGGTTATAAGTTGAACATCCTCGAAGGTGTTTTGATAAGCGTAACGGACGCGAGAGCCAGTATCCTGGACTTGAGGGACGGAGAGGCCTTGGCGGGTATTCAAGAACGGGCTTTCGCCGAGTGCGCGAACGTCCGGGAGCTGTTGTTGTCGGATAACCACATCGCCCAGCGTTTGAAGGAACGTCATTTTCTCGGACTTGTGCGCCTCAAAAAATTGATAATCAACAACAGCTCGGTAAGAGGTGTCGAACCCGGAGCCTTCGCCGCATCTTCCGAATTGGAGGAGCTTCATCTGGCCGAGAATCGTATACCGAATATCAGGGAGAACACATTCAGAGGTGTACCGCATCTCCTTCACCTCGACGTCTCGAGAAACGTGATCCGGCAGATAGACGACGGGGCATTCGATGGACTGGGAGAATTGAAGGAACTATACCTCAGGGGAAATCGCATTCGGAGCATCGGCGCTCTGACCTTCCGAGGTCTGCAAAATCTGCAATGGCTGCATTTGGGAGAGAATGAAATAGCGCGCATCGAAGAGCGAGCCTTTGGAGCACTGTCGAAACTTGGTGGAATTTATCTGGCCTTTAACAGTATTTCCGCTGTGCCGGAAAACGTTTTCGTTGATATCCCTTGTCTCACCGATCTCTACCTCGCTTATAACAAGCTCACTCATTTGCGAAGGGAAAGTTTCACGGGGGTTGGTTCGCTCAAATATCTGGACATCGGCAACAACCTGATAGGGGCTATCGACAAAGACGCGTTTATCGGACTGTCGAATCTCCGGACGTTACGGTTGTCCGGCAACAGAATATCAACGATTCACGTCAATCTGTCAGCCGAGGCCGTCGACTTGCTCCAAAATCAGCAGATGCCGATCGTCTCCCAAGACTCTTTCAGGGGATTGTACAATCTGAAAACCCTGTTGTTAGCTCGTAATCAAATTTCCGTGCTCCCCTACGCGGCGTTCAAAGAACTTCGGGGTCTCAAGTATCTCGATTTGTCCGAGAATCAGCTACACACGATAAAGAGGTGCGCTCTGAACGGCATCGAACAGTACATACAGATCAATCTCAGCGGAAACGACGTCACTACGGTAGAACCGTTGCGATGTTGACGCGCGTATATGATCACTCTCAAAGATATTTCCTTCGTTACCGTTCTACATCCACGATACGTTCTGCAGCGGGTCTGACTTACCACCGACGAAAAAACGAATAGAGGGGGAAGAATCGGGAAACGTTAGGAAATAGTTACAAATGTGGAACAAATTTTGCGACAGCTTCGATAACCGATAAAAAAAGAAGATGAAGTAGTATTTGAGCAGAAATAAACAACTTTCAAGAAAAATAATCAGATTCCGGAAAACTACTAAACGAGTTACATCTATTTATCAATGCAAACTAACACGTATATTATCGTATATTGATATTAATGTTAAATGAGGAATGACGTCAATGACGAATCGATTAATCGTTCAACTCGATGGACGGGTTTTTTTTTTTTTTATCAATTCTTCACTTCTCGTACCGAGTCTGATGCATTGATCGGTTATTTCACTGAAAATCGATGAACGGTGATACGGTGAGACAATCGACTGAAACTGCTCACTGAAATTGAGTTCTCTCCTTTCATTCGAGAATCACCGAAATTTTCAGAACGCATTATCACGTACAACGTGCACATTACTCGTATTACTTAACCAACGGTATTTTTTATCGAGATATTCCGATAACATCTGTGACTTAAAAGACTCCGTCGAGTCTGAGGTCATCTTACTATAGATACGATGCGTTAATAATTGAGCGAGTAGTCAGTGATTTTCTCGGAAACGGTTTATCGTCGTCCCTGAGCTCATGATCAACGGGGCAAGCGATCTCGAACCTGATATATCAATTCTCCAACTGAAATTTTAGCCATTAGAATCGTTCTCTCGCCGAAGACCAGACATCCCGGAACGTTGCCGTTCGCTCGATCCAAGTTTTCGAATCGAAATAAGTTCGCACGCTTGCAACAACATGAAGTTCGTCGCATTGTTCGTCGTTCTTCTGATTTTCGTCGATCTGTCCGTGCAGATTCCCAAACTAGGTAAATCGATCTATCCCACTATATTTTCGCGATCAAGTTCAAAGAACCCTCTGCGACATACTTGAAAATTTTCCAGTCAACTGCCCGCCCGATTTCGTGCTCTCGGAATCGATGAGAAACGGATGCGGGGTACTAACTTGTACCGGAAGACACAGTGTCAGCGGTGTCGGGTAAGTGATTCGGTAAATTCTTCATTTTTCCAATCGCCCCGCTCATATCCGGTAACGATACCTTTCTACTTTGATTATTATTGTTACACAGATGCGGCGTTTGGCAATGCCAGGAAGGAAAACAACTGAGTTACATAAACTCGGACAATTCCAAACCATATCCAGATTGTTGTGGCGGACCAGTTTGCGCAGATTAGAAGAAAACGGACGAGAAAAAAATTTACACACGTACATAGATAATAGTGAAATGCATATTCAGCAATACCGTGAATTGGGCCGAATCAGCGGGAATTGAATGAAGATAAATTGCCCAGGGCCATGAATATATATTACATGTAGCCGACCGAACATATTTGTCGTAGTGTATAAACTATACGTTTAAAAAACAAGGGAACAAAATACTATAGAATAAAATAAACAAGGACTATAAAATGAGTTTGCATAGTTTTGTTTATTCGAATTGATTACCTTCGTGTATTGTATGTGTGTACGTAGTATATGCTTTCTTGCGACTCGTTTGTTATACACTCGCATGTAGCATACAACCGGCTGATTCGTGAACGGTGCAACATCACGACGAGTAACGAATAGTGGGTTGGGTTTGACCATCGCATAAAATCGGGGCAGCTGGGTATTAAAGGCAACATCAGCCTCGCAAATCTTGTTTAAATGTAAAGTGAGGATACTCGTGCGCCCGAGAAGGAATCATGGAGCCATGTAACCATACAACCATGAAACCGTGTAACGTACCATGGAACCGCGGCGGGACGCCGAGAGACGACCGGTGGAAAGGGACATGCGGCGCTGAGGGGGAAAGGAGGGAGAAGGGAGGAAAGAGGAGGGAGGAGGGAGGAGGGTGATGACCACGAGCATTTGCATCTCCCTCGGCAGAGATACCACCGGTAAATATGCGCAGCTCGTTACCCAACCAACTGGCAGGACTGCTCCACCAGGACTAAAACTAGCTAGCCTCTGCTACAGATATACCCTGACCCAGCGCAATCCGATGCTAAAGGGAATCCAAGGTGTGCTCGAAAACAAAGCCAAGGCCGCGTTTATTTCTGTACTATTTTCAACCTTGTGTAACCCTTAGAATGCTGTGTTGTGAGTCCGTGTTCGAAGATAAATTGGGAATAAATTTATCAGCGAATCTTCCGATACAATAGATCCGTTGACAAAAAATTATCAAAGTTTTCAAAGTCACAACTCTCCTCTTCGATCGTATCAATTGATATCATCCCGAAGAGGATACAAATTTCTTGAACTCGATCCGATCGGGAAATATTTCCAACGAATCAACAAGCCTGTTAATCCTGTTGAGCCGTCGCATCGTTCGATCGGACGGATTAGACGCAAGTCCAACTCTAATGATTCACAATTGTGCATCTGACATTTTGCAATTAAACACACGCGGCAACGTCCACTCGGAAACACCCGGGAGAAAAAGCGTGTGTCATACAACTGACTGCGGGAAGTTTTCATAAAATTTGATATGAAACCCCCTTCAACACGAACCCACCCCACCAGTTTCAATCGGACTACAGAATTACAGCGGCTACGGAGCGGGAGACTACGCCAAAGGTGCGTCAACTCTTCCGAAATCACGACGGAAATTCTGCACAAATAAGGTTGGATTCGCACGCCTCGCAGAACGTCGTGAATTTGGACGCTGCTCTGACCTCGTCTCCCCATCTTTTTCCGTGGTTTGAATCCCGCTAAAGTTGATGATATTGCGACGTACGTGTTTGAAGTAGCGTATTTCAGATTTCTCGTCTCATTTTGCGGATTTATGTGGATGATATGATACGGTGAAAATGAAAGATGAAAGGCATAGCAACAAGGCTTACGAGAATTGCTAATTAATCACCTGGTTTCCGGTCGTGGGAAAATTAAAAGGCTGATATCGGTGCAGCGGTGAACAGGTACATAGACAGGTACGTATAGATACATGTGCACGTATGTATAGACGAAAATATGCAGCGGATATTACACATTAATTTTCATACGTACCTGTAGTAATTACCCAGTACCGGGTGACTCGATGGGAATCCGTCTCGGCAGAACGGCGGCAGCCACAAGAATGAGTTTTGTGACGAGAACTTGAACTGGAAACGAGTCACTGGAGATCGAAGATCACCGAGCAGCGGACGTAAGCTGTTGTCGGGGGCCAGGAAGCGTTCACAACAAATCTGAACTAGATCCGAACTAGAGCTCGAATGTTTGAACGTTGCGAGCGTCTCCCGCAAGTTTTGAATATAATATTTCGGTTTGCCTACTTCGTGCTCAACGATATCTCCCGGTATGACGTGTACATAGGAGCCAACCGAACCCCGCCTTCATAGTTACGCCCGTAGCTATGTTACTTCGTTCTGGACGGGGTTATACATATATTCTCTTTATGTATGTACACAGACCGTTCTGCATAATGTATGATCTGCACGAGGATAGGTTGTTAGCGATGCTACGGATACACGTATACCTTGAATGATTAAGGAATAATTTGGCGCGGCAGATGTAATAGATATTCAAAATATTAACACCCTGCTGGTTAGTATATGGAAATTGTATTAACGCAGCCGAAGACCCTTTCGCACGACCTATTCGTATACCTGACAATGAGTTTCTGAATTCTTACCGGGTTGGTATTAACGCCGCTGGGCTACGTAGCGGATTCACGTTTCATTTTGCCAAATTGCATAGTTATAATTTATGGAGAGCGCAAAAAATCAAAATCTATTACCACATTGCGCAGGCAATGTATCAACGTAAAAGACACCCATGTATTCTAGTCAAGATCCGTAGAATTTTTACTGCACGCGCGTTCACTGTTCCAAATTTTTACTGAAAGCTCTTGAATTTTTCGAATGACCTCATTCAAATTTTCGCAATCATGCAAGCAAATTTTTAACCGTCTCATTTTTTGAAAATTATTCTCCACCGCATTCTTTCAACAGAATCTCACTCCTCTATATCTCGGAGCCTGTTTGAAACACAAATTGACCTCACAATATTTTATTCCCGCCGAGTGAAAACAATCTCTTCGAAGAATCTGAAAACTTCGACAAATCAAGGTCGGATTTCAAGTACATGGTTGATATCTTGTATTATGTTTTTAATCGATAATAAATTTAAAAAAAAATCAATTCCACCGATCCGACGTGTTATCCTTCCGACTATCCTATGATTCCACTCGGCTTTTGGAACCGTGATGATTACCTACGCTTCTTCTGTTGTATGCTGAGAATTCTTCGACTTCAAATTTTCTCAAGTTACATATTAAAATTATACCAAACACTACTTGAGTTAGACCGCAGAGTCAATAATGGCGCGGCATCGGTGTACGGGTGTCGTGTAAATTGCGATTGATTGAATAATGACGAACGCACCGTGTGTTATTTGATTTTCATAACATCGACAACTTGTATCGGTACGGTGAGCTATTGAATTTAAATATTACGCAACACGGATGATGATGATGATGATGTATGCGATCATGCGCTCTTTAGTGCAAGGAGTAGTAGGAGCGATAATAAAATCCGGCTCATTCCGACCTTTCACAGTTTAATTACTGTGGTCGCAGTCAACTTTTGTCAGCCGACGAACCAGGTGCGAGTTACTTCTTTCCATTCGTCCTCACCAATTCAACGCAGAAAAATGAAGTTTCTCCTGAGTCTCGCTCTGATCCTGCTCGTCGTTAATTCGTCGATGCAACTCCCCGAATACAGTAAGTTTATCTTCAAATACCTTATATTCTCCCATCAAATTGAATTGAAAAAAAAAAGAAAGAAAAACACGAGATTCGGTGGAATATATTTCATGACTTTCAGAGAACTGCAACAGCGAATTTTTGGCAAAAAATCCTTCAATTGGTGTCGATTGCGGGGTTGTAACGTGCCACGAGGATAATACCATGACAGCAACGGGGTGAATATCATAATTCGATTTTGGTTGTATGATGATTTATAAATATGTGCTTTCTTCTTTTTATGATCTTATGAAAAAAGTTGCGGAATTTGGCGTTGCCAACCTGGTCAGCAAATCGGATACACCGAAGCAGACAGCTCTAAACCTTTCCCAAGCTGCTGCGGAGGTCCAATTTGTGCATGATTTTATTACGGACGAAAAATTATATGGAAAAACCGTACTCTAAGAACTTTGAAGAATAAATAATTGACCTGAAATATTGTGCTCTTACATCGTCTCGGAAGAGAAACGATACCCAAATATATGCCTTTCCAACATGCTATTTCGCCATTGGAATGTATGGGTTGCACACAATTTCCAAATCGTTTGGGAACGTTGTGATAGGAATTTTCCAAATTCTCCAAATTCGAATATTACGCCACTCTGACCTGAGTGAACGGAATTTTCCCTCCGCAATGTGCAACGAATTGTGGGAGGGGGTCTTCTGCTGTGCCGGATACGTTGAAAATTTTTCAAACATTCCGGTCGACGTCATTCTCAGCTCGTTTTTCGAATCTGGAAGTGCATTGAAATCGATGAGCGGTAGCGAAAATATGTGTACGATTGAAATAATTGAGAAAGATAGCAACGAGAGCGGGGACGTTGCGTGACTCGAACGCATCTCTTCGAAAAATTCGTTGACACTTGTTTAAATTTTCGGCGAGTTGTTCAAATATGACACAATAACGTGTTGTCTCAATCCCAATATTGTCGCTACGAATATATTGTCGACTGTCTTTATTGATCTTGATTGCGTAAGAATTATCAATATAATTATTCGAACACATGTGCTACCATTCGACTAACATTTGGACAAGTGATTTACCCGCATGAAATCGTCAGGCTTGTTTTACTTGGGGCTTCAAATTTATCGATGACTCGTTTCTTTCAAGATTCGACAAACTTCGGACTATTCACCCTCTCGCTATCAGATCAAAATTACAAGTCCGGCCTGATCTGATACCTTCGAAAATTCCGTAACTTAAATTATTTGTAAAAAAACATTTCACCGATTGAAACTTGGAGCGATCATGCCACAGAAAAAATTCGGCGCAAGGCGCAAACGTAAACCAAAAAAAATTGCGAGAGATATAAACCCGCAAGAAGCGGAAGCGAAAAATTTAAGGAGAGAGGAGAATTTACGAAAACGTAATGCCATCCTGAAAACGATAAACGAGGCTTTGGAAAAAAGAAGAAAGGAAAAAGAGGCTCGAAGAAACGCGATTAGAGATAAAAAGATCAAAGCTTATCACGACGAGCTCAGAAATCGGGGCGCAACGATTCAAGAGCAGAAAATGACGCAGGTTAGGGTTAGGGGCGAACGATGTTAATCTGTCCCCTTACGTTCATTCATACTTTGGAATAAATATTTGGAAAAATTATATTCAGATCAGGAAGGACATGAAATCGATCCTAATCGGGGGCGTTGACAAAGTGAATGCGATGAAAGTAGTGGGGGATAAGGTGAAGCTCGAGGGTTCGACCATGAAGGTAGGGGGATCAAAATACAAGATGAAGAACAACGTGCACATGGTGGGCTGGGGTCGGGAGACTTTGATGCTGGGCGCGGCTCTCGAAAGGGTTATTGGCAAACGACTGAAGAAAGGTTTTTTGGTCGTGCCGAGAGGATCGATATTCGGTATGTGGGAGACCCCTTCCTGCTTCCCAATTTTGGACACCCGTATAACTTTTTTGGAAGCTGGTTCCGGCGATTTCCCGGACGACGCGTCGGTCGCGGCCACTCGCAGAATAGCGGATTACTGCAAGAAACTGAAAAAGCGGGATATTTTGATCGTCGTTCTCTCCGGAGGCACCGAGGCCCTTCTCAGCTGCCCGAGGGGCGCCGTCACCCTCCAAGAATACGAGAACGTTCTTTCACGGTTGAAATCCGCCGGAGCTACGAAGATGGAAATTAGCATCGTGGGCTGCAAACTGTCCACTGTTCTGGGAGGCGAACTGGCCCGACTCGCATTTCCAGCGAAAGTTGTGACCCTCGCGATGTCGGACATTCCGGGAAACCCGGAACTTGAAATCGCGGGAGGACCGACGGTCAACAACCCTAACAGAGACGCAGCGTTTCACGTGCTGAAAAAATACAATATTGCCGGACGGTTGCCCACCAGCGTCCTGGACATCCTTAACGAAGAAAAACGACCCTCCGACGATCCCCTCGTCAACGATGAGAATAAGTTCAAATTCGTCGACTATCACGTGATAGCTAGCTCGATCGATGCCGTTCGCGGAATGACCGACGCCGCGTTCAGACTCGGTCTAATTCCCGTAGTCCTGAATCATTCGGTAATCGGGCCGGTTCGAGAGGTCAGTCAAGCGTACGCCCAGATCGCATCACTCATGATCCTTGCGGCTGAGGGAAAAATAAACAAAATCGAAATGTACGACGCGATGAAGTTCAACAGGGTTCTTCCGCTGAGCGAATCAATGGTGAGGGAAATCTTCCCGTCTAAAGAGAAATGGGGCCTTGGGCTCTGCCTGCTCCTCGGAGGCGCCCCGACTACCACGATCGAAATGAATGTCGACAAAAAAGTACCCGCCGATAACAGGAGCGGAGCGAACCAGGAGCTCGCGTTGTACTTTTCTCTGGACTGGTACCTCAAGGTAAAAGAGAATCCGATTCTGAAAGAATACGTGGTCTGGTTCCTCGGTGGAAATTCGAGCGGAAAGGATGGCAACTCCGCCGCTGCAGGGGCCTACGGGTACGCCAATCTCGGCCCAGGGATATTCCAGAGGCACAAAGAACTCAAGAAAGAAGAAGAGACGCTGGACCTCAAGGTCCGAGGAATGGTCCGAACGAGTCCAGGGGGTGAAGCAACCCTAGTAAATATACCATGATCGTTTCGAAAGCGCTGTTTCATTAGTCACAAATTTATCAATTCGTCAAATTTCACCCCTCGTACAGGAGGCTCTCGAACAATTGACTTCCCTTCGCGACGAGATCGCTCGAATTTCCCGCATTCTGCCCGACCGTGTTCTGAGGGAGGGTAACGCCAACTTTATGTTTATGAATATAAACGACGGCGACGAACTTCTCGATCTCGGCTACACATTTACCGGTGTATGCGATCTCCACGTGATACGAATAGTTCGATACCAGTGTAACTGCGACGGAAATTGTCTGGGACGAGGCGAAGGCAAACGATCTTCGCTGCCTTCGGGCATATGTCAAGACCGGGAATGCGTAGCAAATAAAACTTTGCCACGCGTCGTGATTGACCCATCGCCCGAAAGCAGGACGTGTTGTGGCCGATTCGCGGGACCAAAGATCAAGATTCAATGAGAACGACAATGGAATTAATCGCGAACCAATGATATTGCTGCCGACAATATTTTCGTCCGAGTGAAATTTAACGGAGAGACGGAAATAATTTCAATTTCGAATCAATGGTATAAATATAAATGCATGTACGCAACTTTTTTTCACGAATATACAGGGCACCGTGACAGGACAAAAATTTAGCAGCTGTCGGAGTGATCGAAGGCTCGGAATATGGGGGGGGAGGCGGGGAGGGGATCGACCATTGCGAATTTTTCGAACGGAAATAACCGGTGTATTCTAATATGCCTTCGAAAAATGCGTATTCCATTAAAACAAAAAAAAATTTCTCTCCTTTTTGCGTTTTACGTTCTCGTTGCACTCACGAGTGCGCGAAAATCGAAACATGTAATACGTGCTGAATAATAATAGCGCCGCGTGCACTGCGTGTGATATACGTACCGATGTTTTACGGATATTCGCATATTGTGCTTTCAATATGGTTTTAACTTGACGCTGCTACCGCTGCACAGTTGCGGATTGTGGCGGCTACCTTGGTACGTATGATTTGTTATTTTACAAATAAAATCACGCGTGACTACGAATGAAAATGAATAGGGTATATTGTCGGATATCTCCAATAATCCGAATGAAAAATACCATACATAACAGTGTTCACTTTTTCGATGCGCCGCTGAGTTCTGCGGACGTCATACAAAAATTACTGGACGGTAAACGATCGGTCGTTCGATTTTTCTTTCAATTTGATTTTCCACTCTGTTCTTTCGGAATATCCTGCGCGGAAGGATTCCGATTTTGAATGTTTTTTTTTTTTTTTTTTCTCTCTCCATTTCCAACGCCCGTCCGTTCGGCAGTTGATTACCGCTGCTTCGGATAAAATTTTGCGCCAGAGTGGTATCCGTATCGGTGCGCACGATCGTTGAAAACTACCCTCCCAGTGTTTCATCGCGAAAGCTTGGGAAGTTTGAAGGTAGAATTTTAAGCAGAGCGATCAACGAGCCGGGCCCAGCAGGATATTTAATCAAGGATTGGACGGTAGGCAATGAACGCCGCCCCAGGCAGCCCTTGTATTCCTGCAGTGGTCTGGAATTCCCTTCATCGGCTGCCCGAAACCAACCGAATATATCGAAACGCTACGAACCTTTCAAGCACTGCAAGCTCATATATTATGTGTATGTGACTTGTTATAACGATTTTATCCCATGCAGCGATTCGTGGCGCGGCAATAAAAAGATGTCGCTATTGAAATCTTGTTATTTTCTTTTCCACGAATATATCCTCCGTACGTACGAGTATCGATCCTTTCGACGAGTCAAACTTACTTGTCCGCGTAGACGTCATCTCCGAGGGTCAGGGGTGCAGCGAATAGCTCCAAGAGTGGTCGCTCATGTGTTTCCCGGTCAGCGAAAGTCCATCCGGGAAACGCTGCCGAGAAAAGCGGCTTAAGTTATAATTTCCTGGACTACGCTAGTTCATGATACATGCAAGGCAATTTAACGGTCAGCTCAAATAAAGCTCGGCTTTGTCTTCCGCATGCAGGAACATCCTGACGACGGCAATCTACAACGTTGAATTAATTGTTATACTCGTAGCAAAAGTGAAATTCAATTTTACCCACAATTCGAATATATGATGAATAAATCCTATCTTGAAAGAGAAGAGTTCCGTCGAACGTTGCGATGCGAAATAAGAAAACTCGCAATAATTCAAGGCAAATCATAAAGCGACGTGGAACTCGAATTTCATTTCTCAGGCCGTCCAAATATTTCTGTAAATTCGTTGTACGATATTTGCGTTGAAAATCAAATGAAAACTCCATAATTAGAATCTAACTCGATCATTCCCGAAGATGGATCAATTTGGATCCCTGTGAGTTCGAAATTTGTAAATATCACGTCTTGTATCGTTCAAAGTTGTATGATTTTCGCTTACATAAACTCATTCGCCGAATTTTGTCTCGTATGAGGGGTGTTAGAGCACAAGCACATGCGCCTACATTTCACAATCAGAGGTTTATTGTGACTGACTCACAGAGGTGAGGCGGTGAAGCTGCTGTAAAAAAAAAAGGATAATAGCATATTTGTGTGAACGTGAGAATGTAGGTATATTCCGAAGCCTCGTTCATCATTATACTCATAAGCAATGACGTCGCATGTAAGCTTGGCTTATTGTTAATCATAAGTGGCGTAGTTTGACACTATGCGATAAGATTTAGGTTGGCCAAAAAATCCCCAGGTGGAATTTACAGCAGTTCGCAGCGAAGGTGATGATCGTTGGCGATTCGCTCCGCATCGATCGTACGTAAATTTCCGCCAGGGATATTTGTGTCCACCTGAATCTCATCCTGTAGTGTCTAACTACACCACTTACGATCGAGCAAAGTGTACATACATGACAGCGATATAATAAAATGGAATCTCATGTACAATGAATCATGACTTTATTCGTTATACGTAATAATATCTACAATAAAAATACCACATCGTTTGGAAAAACAATTTTCGTTACAATTATACAGTTAATTCTTACATATTAATGTTTTATATTCAAGTTTCGTAGCAAGTAAGATGTAGCGTGAACGTTCACCTTGCGGTGAGAGTGAGAAAATACATTATCGTTATTATTATTAATATTAACATTATTGTTATTGTTATTATTATTATTATCAATATTATTATTTTTAATTTTATTTCATTTTTTTTTTTTTTCATTAATCAAATTTTTTTTTTTGTTTTTTTTTTGTATTTTTCTGCTTTTTTTGTCACTCCATATAAATTTTAGATTCATTTGAATTTTTCTTTCTCGCAGTGTTGTTCCTTTGAAATGACACCTTATTTTCACAAATTATTCATTTGGATTGTTCTTTTTTTTATTCCTCTCACTTTAGGCCTTTTCATATTTCATTATCATCCTTCGTTCACATGACCCATCAATTACGTCATCTTTGCCAAAGAGGGAGCGAGAAATAAAAATCGAAATACGGTCACTCATAATTTTCGAAGTGCCACTTCAGATTTAAGCCTCGTTTTTCTACTCTTATACGAAATATTCATGAGACTCACATTGAAATTGGATGAATATTAGTCCAATTTTATATCAGCAAAATTCTTTGAATTAAAATTTTTTTTCTTCTATTATTTCTTTCATTTCCTCAGTTATTTTTATCTAAAATACTAGGCGCTTACATTAGTCAATAGTTTTGTTAATATCATCTCAATATACATATATATTATATAATATATTATCCATAAGTTATTTCATAATATATAGAAAATACATGTAACAATCATTTAAATGACTCACAATCATTATTTATTTATTTTTTTTTTTATTTTTTTTTGTTTTTCTGTTTTCTTCATATTTAATATCTGCCATATACTTATTATTCGCAGTATATTTTCATATATCATATATATTCATTTATTTACTTATATTTAAAATGACATAGTCACAGGATTTATCCATTACTCGCACAAAATCAACCAGACACACGAAAGAACGCGCACGCACACCGTAGGAGGCAGATATATTTTTTATCTTTTTTTGGTTTATTCATTAATTTCGCTCTTTCCACAAATACCGACGTCATTTACCGTGTCTCTTATTCACGCGTAATAATTGCAGTACACTATTACGAAACGATTTCTTTCCAGGATCGTCAATATGCACGTTACATTCATAATCAAACACTGGACTACAGCGTAGGTATACGTTATTTGCAGTATTTGACACGTTATCAATAATAATGACAATAATTATAATACCAATGAGAATTAAATACAATGAAAATGGTATCAATGACAATAACAATAGTAATAATAATGAAAGATCATTAGTTTTTGAATGTAATTACTCATTATATAACAGTACGTATATATCACTATCATAGTTCGTTTAGAAAGGATGACAGATATATATAATTTCATATTTTTCACACACGTACAAGTGAGTGTGCAAAATTGAATAAAGATGTTCGTTCTCTTTTTACTTAAATTTTTCTTTTCTTGCTTTCAAAATCTTTACTTCATGTTACAGCGTTCATCTATTTTTCAGTTTACCCTACCGTTAAATTATCAAGAGACATTTTTTCGTATTGCGACAATAATTTTTACCCACACCTTCAATGTATTATACTCTTTGACTGTCAATGAAGTACAGATCGGAAGGCATAGATAGACCTACGTATATGTTTTATGTATGTAATGCTTAGGTAATTACATTACAATAGAGTAATAAATTATAATTGATAGTGTGATGCAGTTAACTAATTATGTATATCAACGTCTTTAAACCGGAGTAGAAAATTGTGAACAAACTTTACGGATTTTTCGTTCATTTAGTTATCTATTCGCCATTTATTGCATTTCATATAATTTTTTTTTAATCGGTTCGCATTTCATTCGCAAAGTGCGTGCGTCTAGATGGAATTCGTCCAATTTAACATTTTTCTCGTTTTTTAAATAATCTCACCGGTGAAAGCTTGGGAAAATTTCCTAAATTAGGAACAATTTTCGTGTAGAAACAATTTCGTTAGTTAATTTCTTATATAAATATAGTATAGGTATATAATTAGAGAATCTATAGTTATTGTACATTCGCAGGCCACGAATAACTACGACTTATAGACATATCCTATGTATATACCCTTATGTATTCATAATAGTTCCGTATTTGCAGCGACTAATTTTCCAAAGTATGACCACACAGATTTTTCTTTTTTTTTTCTTTCCATTCCCGTCTATTTTCTTCGATTCATTTCGTTTTCTTTCTTTTCTTTCTGTTTCCGTCCGTACAGAATTTAGGGTTTATTTCTTTTTATTTTAAAAAGCTTATTAATTTTGTTTTTCTTTCATTTGTCCTCATTTAAAATCTATACATATATTTTTATTATTCATATTGAGCGGAAGGGGTATTGCTGTAGTTTCTTGTCAGAAGCATCGTGCGTTTGATATGTCAGACATTTTTTTTTTCTTTCATCAACTTTTTTTTTTATTATTTTTTGTGTAAACGAAATTCCGGTCGCTGTAATCGAATTGATATCATTACAACGTAAGTTTTTTTTTCATTTTCTAATGTTCTTCAAATGTTATCAAAATACTTTAGGTCAGTGATTACGAGAAATGAATTTGTAGAGCAATAGTATCGAAAAAAGAAAGCATTTCAATAATTTGTGTGTGAATTTTTTTTTTCTTGTTAATTCTCATTTCTATAATAATAACACTCATTATAGTTACCTCCATTAGAGCTGGACAGATATACTGTATATTTTATGTTATACGAATGTAGGAAAATCATTCAATCAAGAAAAAGATCCAAAAAGGGTAGGGGTATAAGAAAATTGAGACTTTATCGTCTCTCACCCACCGTCCTCTTTTTTCAAGTAACATTGAACAATTAACATCAATTTCTCATTTATGCCCTTATTGTAATGTATTTAAAAATCCGGTGTTTCTTCCTTTTCGACCATCACAATTCTGAATATTCACATAGAATGCATGAAAAAAGCTAGTGAAGCACTGAAAACCACCGACTCATGTTGATCGGACTATAATGTCCAGCCCTATTACAAAGTACATTTTGAATTTACCGCAGTGGAAAAATGTATTTTGTCATGCACGTGTTCTGTAATTTTTTTCCTACCATTTGAACGGCATTCTGACGTTCATCGTACACTTGTACGATATACCGTAATTATAATACTATTTCGAGTTTTTTTTTTTTGTTTTTTTTTTCCTTTCGTTTTACGTAATAAATAAATTGCTTCTAACGGTAATATACGTATTTTCTGTTCTAGATAATATATGTATATACCGAAAGTCCTTTTTTTCTCAATTCATTCCCAATAATATATGATATTTATTTCATCCACATCACCATTTCTATTCGAGCTTAGGCCAGCTGTAGGTGTGCACTTGATTTTTTATTTCTAGTTGTTTTTCGTTACGGATTTTGAATTACAATTAATAATATAAATAATTTTATCCGTGTGAACCCATCGTCATTTATTTTCGTGCGATTTATTTTTTGTAATGTACTATGTGATGTATCTAGCTACAATATTGTTGTTATGTATACACATAAAGACGGGTATAGACGTATATAGGTATAGATACCAAATATATTGTTATTACATATGTCATATTTATAATAAACGATTATCATCGACCTTATCAAATGTTCGAAGTAACGAAAGTTCTCCAAGAGTCAAATGTTATGTGTGTGAGGATCGGAGATGATCATTTTTGTCGTCTTCTTATCATTAATGCTAATTATAGTTCTTTCAGCTTTTCGTTTGTTTTCTTTTCTTACAAACGTTAAATTATTGCATGCTACACGTTCGCCAATATAATATAGTTACGAATATACATACACAATACACGCCATTGCAGCGCGATCAAGAGCCGACTAATAAATTTTTCCGCATTTCTGTACGTTGGACAGAAACAATATATTTTCACAAATATAGATTATTTATTCATACATTATATAGATAGACATAAATAATTAATAAAAATTATCTTCCTTTCTCGTGACACGTAATACAATGTCCCAAGGATCCATTATATATAGTATTTAAAAGTTTGATTGAAATAGTTTGATTATTCTATAATTGATTGGCACTATTATTATTGTTTTTAACGGATTTGTGCATTTGAAATTTGAATACCGAGTTTTTATTCTTATTATTATTATCGTTATCATTATCATTATTACTATCATTGATCAAGGTTGAAATGCATCGGAATTCAATCGAAAATCCATCGATATTTTGACTTTCGATTATGAATGACTAGAAAATTAATGTCTCGTCAATTTCATCTGTAAAACATTTTACTAATCAACGAAGGATATCTGTCACCGATACATATCAACTGAGGGTATATCGTATGCTTATATGATGACTTCTTTCATTTCGATCTTTCTTCGTTTCAATTTTATCCCCCTGTGTTTTCACATTAGTGATGATTGTGCTCAATTCTTTGCAATGATGATAGGCGATAAAATAACATGAAGTCGAGTCCACAAGACTTGATACAACTAAATATCTGTTGAATGTACGCTGCATGAATAGTATGTTATATCCTAATGAAAAAATCTTCATTCAACGCTGTGGCACGATTCCCGACCAAGATCACGTATCACCCGCAATTATATCGGATAATAAGTATTCGAATGGCGTAATAATTCCAATGTATCGATCTAATTTGCTGCGTGAGATGTAAGTGAAATGTTGGTTTTCATAGAAACTGACCACATCACGCAGGAAGGATGTATGATGTGTTATATTCGTAATTTCGTTCGTTTATTAATAATTGATTTTTCATTTTTTCCGTTACTTTTTTCTCAAGTTTTATCATCTCAATTCTAATTATGTTTATTGTTTACATATCATGCAATATACATAGTACATGGTTTATGTATATGCATCGTTCATTTTGCGCGTTATTCACCATGCTTGATGATAGTTAATTCATTTTTAATCGTTATATAATGATGAAAACAATGACGCGAGTAATAGGAGTAATAATAACAATAATAATACGAGAATACAACTAGAAAATATCGCGTTACTAATGCCAAAGGGGCGTATAAAAAAAAATTTCTTCCTCCAATCAACTAAAATATATAAATCTGTGAAAAACATGAAGAAGAAAAATTGAGTTGAGGAGTCATTAATTTTACTACTTTCATAATTTTTTCTGTTGTTTTGGCGTGATAATTAATAATAACTGGAAAAAAACGTTACGCTCTTTCGGCTTTAAAAATTTTGTTTCCCAACGCCATAAGGGCGTATATCAAGAAAGAAAATTTTCCATTTTTTCGCCACATGGCCATTTTGCCTTTTTGAGATACACCCTTTTGGCACTAGTAACGTGATATGTTATACAAAAACGTTACATAAATGTATAATATGTTATTACTTATGTTTTAATACTTTCCGCATTTAATATGCATACATCCATGCACTGACACGCCGATAGATCGATAGACCGATAGATCGATAGGATTAGAATGATCTATGTATTTTATTATGTTCGTTTAATCATAGGATTGTCAACATATTTTAGGGGCCTTTTTCATCCATTCTTACGCTCTTTCGTATTTACACATACCTGTACATTATATACCCTTATCATATATGTGTTGCGATTTTGCTATCATAATCATTCTTTTCTTTCATTTAGTTTTTATTCGTTCATGGCAATTATCGCCAGATTTCTTTCCAAGAAAGAATTTCTTCAGGGTACAACGATAACATCGCATTCGTGAAAAAGTCTTTTAGTTGCGTTGTTAGTTGTCATTATAATTATTAATATGAGTTTATTATAACTTAATATCATTAGTCATTATCATAATTTTAGATAATTGGCACATGAAGATGAAATTTCAAGTGAATGTTCTACGAATATACGTGTATAATAACGTGTATACGTGTGTGTACAGATCAATGAACAAATTTTGGAATAGATTCGGATCTAGAATAGTATTAATTAACGCGGTGAGTTTGATTCTGCGACTGGTATTTTATTTTTATTATTTTTATTATACAACTAAACTGATTGCCCGTATTTTTCATTTCATTCGACGTACTTTCCGAAACATCAAAATTTCAATTTCTCTAACTTTGAAATAGATCGAAAGTAGAAGAATTCCGTTGCATGAAATATCTACATTTGTGCGGTTACGAAAAAAACCGATGATCCAGTAACATCCGCACTACGTATTATATTTATACCATAGATCCTTTTCCATTAAACAATAAATAACAACTACGCGTGTGTGAAATAAATTTGATCGGTATACATCATGCAAAATGAAACGTGTGTGCTGACAGTTTTCTGCATAATGAAAAACTATAAAGGAAATAGAGAAAAATTAAACTAGAACAAGGACAGGGATGAAAGACATAAGGTTATGAATTTTTTTTCAATGATATTTTAATAATATTAACAACAATAATAATCATTATAATAATGATATAATGACAGCATTAGCGATAGTAATAATTATGAGAATATATAACAGCTTATATCATATGAATTCCGTACTGAAATGCAAGTGAACATCAAGTAAGCAACAGTATAAAATACACGTTGTATTATTAAAGTACATAGTTACTAGTACGTATATAATTTTTGCTTTTGTCAGCCTGCATCCTCGCTAACTACAGAATCATATATTATTTACATCAATTCCTTGTAAAGATAGCTATTATGCATAGATATAATGAGTTGATCTAATAATCATAATGGTCATAATAATGATGACTGTAATCGGGATAATAATAAGATTAATCATAATAATCTAATGGTAATAATAATAATAATGATAATAATAATAATAATAATAGGGAGTGTGATAACAATTATAAATAATAATGACAATAATAATAATAATGTCATGTGACTCGGTAATATAACCACTTCTCTATATATATGCGAATACGTAATTTAAATATATAAATATATATAAATATTCGAATATTTATATATATATTCTATATTTATATAGAAACATCGGAAAACACATTAAATATTTTCATATCACAACATCAAACAATTCCTGCACCGAATGAAAAAGACCCCTGCAGAGAGAGTCTGATAATTAATACAGAGTGTTCGATTCTCCGAAATATCTTCAATCAATTACGTGTAGCACTATAGCACTATTCGATTCACCGAATATATTTTTTTGAACAGCTGTTGTACATTCATTCGTGAATATTTGATAATATAAGTACGTAAGTTATAATAATAAATCATAATCAAATACACACACACGTGATAAATTCACTCTAATGACTGACAATGAGTTAGGCTTAAGGTATATGTATATATGTATATCGTACGTACCTATTAGGTATGGGGATACAGGTGAGTGTCGATGATTGAGAAGTTTGTTACATTGAATTTTTTTTTTTCTTTTTTTCTTATGGTTTTTCTTTTCTCCCCTCGTTGATAATGTTATGCATTCTATTGCTTATATCTTTATATAATAATCGTGAAGATAATTCATTCGTTTTATTTATTTATTCATTTATTCAATTCTTTATCTTTATTTTTTATTCAATTTATTTTTCTCTTTAGTTGAAACACATTAATAACTAATTGCAATGAATTTTAAGTGCGATACAACATTTTTCTCTTTCGATTTTAATGCATACACCTACTTTTCACGGTTCATTTTTTCGTCTTGTTTTTTTTTTTGGTTTTCGCAAAAAAACGCAGTGACCTTTTTCAACTAATAAAATTTTAAATTATTCCACGATCTTCGTGTCGTCTTTACATGACACCGAAAGTTAAACTGCATGAACCGCGGAGCTTGCGGAGCATTGAATGAAATTTTGTAGTTGACACAAATTGAAAACAAAAAAACCCTATTTTAATACATCAGTTTTTGGAAAATTCCTACTTCATTCTTTTCGTTTTTTTGATCATCTTTTTCTCTCTATATATCGTAGATAAAATTCAACGACTAGTTACCGGAACACAAGGCACTTGGCTTACACATTTTTTTTTCTTTTTTTTTCTCTTTGTTTTAGTTATACAAGTTTAATTTTTTATCATTTTCTTTACATTTGGCATAGCTCGGTGTTGAGATTGCTCGTTAGAGGTACACTGCTATCGAATTACCAACTACCTACTTCTTTATATATATCCTTGGGCGTGAAAAATTTTACGAAAACTTCACGCCCAAGGGTATATAGAATGAAAATGAAAAAGGAGATTAATTATTGGGTAGCAAGAGCTTTTTTTTAACAAATTTATTGCAGAAAAAATAATATTTGTGTATGTACTTTTCGAATATATGTTATATATATCCATATCGATGGCAGTGCACCTTTAACGTATATATATGTATACGTATATACTATAAGAGGTGACATAACACACATCAATCATACAGAATATTTATAGAAGAAAATAGTCATTATACATTATCATACATTTATTATTATAATGTTACGTTTGTAATATCTACCTATATATATATATATATTTATCCTTCATGAACGACGATTAGATTTATCTGAGTATTAGAACTTCATGTATTTTTTTTTTCTCTTATTTCTGTCTTTTTCTATTCAATATAGTAGTTTTTCAATCAATGATTTTCGTCTGAATTTTTTTTTAATGATTTTTTTTTTAATTTTTTTTTTTTCATAGATGTGAGCTTCACCTAGCGTTTCCGTATTTCTCTACATCATTCAATATATCTCCTTCCTATATACCATTTTTCTTCATAATTGTCGTAACCCGAAATCAAGACGAAATTATTCATATCCGTTAGTTATCATACTTCATTCAGTTAGCACCTAGACGAAATTGCATAAAAGTTTTTATGTTACCTGTTGGTATCCTATATATGATATATTGTATTTGTGTTTTAGTTTTAACCTGTGAGCTGTCTGAAGTTTGAATGTAGAAGAGTAGAAATGAAGAAAATGAAGAAGAAAAACTGGATGGGACGATGAAAAAAAAAAGAAAGAAATGAAAATACGAAAACCTCAATCTCACGAATCAATTAAATAACATATATTGCTAATTATTAACAAACAACATCGACATTACCTAGAAAATCCAAAATGTTCACTTTATACGCTCATACACTCGTATGATATATTATATTACGTAACATTTAATTAATAATATAATATATATAATATACAATTGTGTACGTTATTTATTTATTTATTCATTCATTTTTAATTCAAGTAATACTGATGCGCAGATATAATACACTCGTTGCTTTAGTTAGCCGTGCCGATTGAGTTCAGACCATCTTGTTTTATCTATCGATTCGTTTTTAGATAATTCTCATTAGGTTTTCCAACTTTGTCGATATTTTCATCTTTCATAGGCCTGACTAAAATTTGAGCTCATGTTAGAATTAGCATACATAGTTAAATAAATTTATATTATCTTGTTTTTTTTTTACTCCACTTCCTCCGAACTATCATCTCGTATGTTTGTCTATGATCTTTTTAATCGTTCACGAAAAGAGTGGTTTTGATTTTTCATACCGCCGGGCAGAGGCGTTGCACCAATTGTCTTAGGCCATGATTCAATCGTCCTTCAGGTTCAAAATCGCTTATAATTGATTTTCTCTGGGTCGTTCGTTGAATATTCTGTGTAATTATTTATAGACCACCTAAAACCGAATGAATTTCGCAACTCTGAAGTGCATCAAGCTCCCGAAAATGGACTCAATGGTTCACATGTTTATTGAATTACAACTGTTTGCCAACAATATATTATCCATGAATCTCGATCCAGCCGCTTCTTCGTATATTAACGAGGGAGAAAAATATGAAATCCTATGAGATTTTATTGAGAGAGCTCACGATAAATTTACTCAAAACTTCACCATTCTATTTATTATGATCTGATGATAAAAGCATTGTGCAAACAATGGCCATTCGTAAATATGTATATTATATATATATATAATATATGTATAGTATATAACACAACATTTCAGGTAAGGATAATTGATGATTGCACTACTAGCCAGCTGTGAGAAACGAACCTATTATTTGACGAATCGTTAATAATGAAATGAAATCATGTTCATCAATACAGTATATCGTACATATTGTATAAAAACACGCATAATCATTATGGCACCAAGTATTGAGCGATTTAAATTCGAAACTTTGTATAATTAGATATAGAATTAGACTGTTCAATCGTTTACCATTTATTCGTTATTTTCTTTCTTCATCTGATTCGAATTCTTACCCTATTGCAGTTGGATTATTTTTTTTTTTTTCATTTTAATTTTAATTTTTCTCCGTGATTTTGAGCAATAGAACAATTGCATTAATAATTAACATTGCGTGATTGAAATTATTATTTCCATCGAGAAAAAATATATTTTATCGATTAATCATATTGTAGTACAAGTATAATATAATTTATGGGTATTATATACGGGAATAGAATAATGTTTTATGTATTTATATAATTGTATACGTGTATAGAAACTAGTTGAGCAGGAAAAGTTATTCAACTTGTATAATATGAGAAGATTATAGTCCGATGTTGAGTATTGCTGTCCTTAATTTGAAAAATTGCGATATACCGATCATCAAAAACAATGTGTCTTAGTATCGTTTGAATCACTGCAAATGAAAGTTATATGCCTATATACGGTATCTCAGGTATATAGGTATAATACAGTGAATAGAAATGTCGATCAGTATATGTAATTGCAGAGGGATCAATAATAATCAAACGATGCTTCGATTTCAATAATCTTACCGACTATCTCGCTATTATTTATAATAAATATCCCACAGGTATGAACGCACCTGGATATGATTACAGATGTATGAACAAAGTATTGCCTCGTTATGTAGTACTTGAGATTACCGTCAATAATTAGTTGAATAGATCGATTGTTCAATTATAGAAAGAAATTGATTGCCATTGATTTTTGAGCCGTCTTAAACTAGGTACGATCGACGAAAATTTTAACGAATTTTTCAAATTTCTTTGCTTTTGTATCATGCATTGACCATGTATCATGTAAAAATTAACCATAGCGAAATTATTATAACAATAATGACAACGCGAGGTTACGGATGATAGTGAGAAACTTATTGTTAAAATTAACAAAAGTGCGATAGTGGTAGGGCGGAGGTGGTAGTGCGACATCAGTTATGTTAACGATGCTGATAATTACGATCGGATCATAACAATGATAAAAATAATTATCCAAATAACGATAGTAATAACAACAACGAGTACATATAAGAAGCAGGATGTTTGATCATTGGCATTGTTCGTTAATAAAACAGGGTTGTACGATGATTCAACAGCTGGCTAGTTGGCACCTAAGTCTTATTTCAAATACTATTAACAATAGATTTAGTATTAAAAGTTAATAGAGAATATAGATTAACATCGAATAGAGGAGTATAAAGATCCATGCTACTGTATAAGTATAGGTAGACATTAGAGTAGGTAATAGATAATAGGACAATAGATTACAATTCAATAATTTATAATAAATTTCGAATCTTTAAGAGTAATTTTGCATAAACGATGATGATTTTTAGTAGACTTTTTTTTCTCTTTAATACAGTATTTTTTTTTTTTTTGAGCACATTCCTCAGGTGTATAACCACGCTACACTTTCTTCATCGAGTTGTACCAATATATACATTTATATATTATATATAAGATATAAGAATTATTATACATGATTCATATATCGTCATTCATTTCATGCATTTTTCGTAATTACGTGATGCATACCTATTTTGTAACAATGGTCTATAGTAATTTAAAGTGGAAAATATGCAAAAAATGTTTGATTCATATCCCTGGATGCAAAGAGTTTTGATTGGGTAATACTGTGTACTTTAATTTTTTTGAACTTTTATTATTGGTGTTAGGATCAATTTTGTTCGACCATTGTACGATAAGTTATTTCAGTACCCAATTCATTGAATGTTCATGACGATTCGTGGCGGTATCATGCCTCGGGGAAATTACATGCGGAGGAACTGATCGAGAACGGCTGATTAGGGGACTTGGCAATAACAGAAACCCAAATAATGCTGGTAGTAAGTATAAAAATATTTGATCTGCTTCTGCAATGTGATTGAATTACTTAATTCTGTTCAGTTTCATTTGTTAGGTATGGTAGCAGAGTCATTGAATGCAGAAAACTTTCACAATGAAAATTCTTATCTGGTACGCGAAAATCTTTGAAGTATTCAACCCATGCTTCTACAAGCACAGTTACAGAAATATGTGTGGAAAATTCTCGTTACTCGTTGCATCAAACGGATAGAATAATCAGTGAACAGAAATTCGTGATTCGTGAAATTCGTAAGTCGTGATTCGCGATTCGTGATTCGTTTTATAGAAGAATAAGTTTTTTTTATCATCGTTGCTCTGTATCCAATAACTTTGAAAGAAAATGTTTCCAACTATTTTCAACAATATCGGTACAACCCACTAGTTGATGGCACGGGTCCGCCTATGTACAAATATGTATTACCATATACCACATACCATTTAAATACATCACATATTTATCAGTTTAATGAATACACGCATATATATATAGATATATGTATACGCTTCTAATTATGCATATATACATATGCATATATATAACGTTTATATGATTTTATGACGTGGAGGGACTCAATTGTACAATTCATGCGTATCTTCGTCACTGTTTCATTGCTTCATTTTTTATTTTACTATTTACTTTAAGGTTTTTTTCTAATCTATTCATAACTGCAATTTATATTCATATCCGAAGTTAACAGCCTCCAGCAATTACTCCGCCAACTATTAATATGAAATCTCACTAGGTACCATCATCGGAGTACTTTTTATTTGAATCAGTATCGCCATTCTAGTCCGGAAATTTGATTTCATTTTTCTATGTACATGTGACAAGTACTAATTACTGATCGGTTTACTTCTAATAAATTTGTTGACCTAGGTAGAATGTTAATATTGGTAAGAGATGATGATATCTGACGTAACACATTATTCACTTTTAGTTAAGCGAGCCCTAATACCAAATCATCGATAGAACGATAATTTAACGCTTAAGAGTAAAGTACAATATTAATTACAATATAGTAAGTAGAAACTTAGTTTCTTTAACAAGTGTATTGTCCTAAATGATATGTTTGCTAATTTTGTTTCATATTCAATCTATTTTTCAAACCCATGTTTAGATCTGATAACAATTTTATTTTTTCATTTACCTTAAATAAACTAGCTTTAAGATGTAAGGTATTTTCGTTTCTTTTTTTTTCCTATATATCACCTATTAGTTGTGTAATAGCGTAAGTTCTACAACCTTGATTACATTCTTTTATTTTCACCATGCTGGAAGCTGTAACGAGGAAATTTACCAGAAAATATTTTTCAACGCTAATATTAACGTTTAGAAGAAACGGAGAGCATTTGAAGTACGCATAACAATTAATCGATCAGTCAGTGACCGCACCAGTATGAAACCAACCAATTTGAAAGTAATTTTGCCAACTCTTATCACCACATTGGTATAACTTCTACCGAACTTCGTAATGTTCTGTAATCTATTTTAAAGCGAACGATTTACAGTGGCCGGTCCATCTGTTCATCACTTGTGTTTCAGAAACTGATAGATAACAAGAGTACGCTCAACCGAGCTTACCAATCAATATGACTGACTAGTCCACATCACGAGATCATAATAGGTTGTTGTTATTAAGAACTAGATGTCAAAATGATTTCAGAACATAATATCATTGCAGCACCTCGATTTTGGAAAGCCAGACTGTTTTGTGAGTGATGCATAGTTGGTTCTAATAGTGATGAATGTAATACCGTAATACCTATTGGAGTACAGTTGATTGGTTGGCAACTAAAATAAATATCGCTCTTCGGTTCACGGATTTTTCACTAGCCCATATTATTTCGTTCACCCGCAGCTGCTAATTATGAGGTGAAATAAATGAACAAAATATTGTGAAAAGAAGCTCAGACATCAATCAACGAATATAAATGAGCTGTACAACATGATTTATTTGATTTGTAAAAGTGAAGGGGGAAGACGAAGAATTAGAAGTAGAATTAGAATTTAGAAGAATGCTGAATAGCAGACTTAGAATTTGAGTAAGAATGAGAGTAGAAGCGTTAACAATGAAATAATAATTTCATGAGATGGAAATATAACACCTACGATTGGGAAACTTCTTGATTAACAATTAAGATTGCTCGCAAGTATAACATAATTAATTCTTAACTAATTTTTTATCTTGCATTGTATTTACACCTTCATCCAACAACTTTTATTTGAGCTATGAGTTCTTTAAATGCAAATGATATTTTTCTAAACAACAATTTGATTTTATATTTATTCTACTAACTGAAGGAATATTCTGTATCCATCTAATGGCGCCCCTCGCGACAAATCCGCATCAATAATTTAGAATGTGCGACAAATTAACATTTAGACAGTAATAGGAACCCTCTGAAGCAATGACAGGAGATCAAAGTCAGGTGTCCCGATACAAGTACATAATAAGAATAGTTAATCAAATATGAGGATTTTAATACAATACTTTTTCTCTTGATATTTTCTTTTCTGCTTTTTCATCTTCAATATATAATTGTTCACGCAAGAGTCTCACCACGTAGGCCTTGGAAAAGGTATAGAAAATCAAGTTGAGTGTAGAAGTATTAGTATAAGATACCTCCTGAACAATAATCTAAAAACTATTATTATTTATTCATTTAGTTTTCTGTAGTTCACTCAGTAGTATTAATTAATATCGCGTTTTTCTTAACATTGTACATACAGAAACATTTATAAATATGTACAGGCGTGTGTACATGCTGTATGTACACATAGTCATCATTTAGTAAGGGTCATATATGTATATATATGCATATTCATAATAATATTTATCGAGAATTTACTAGGTTATATATTACTGTTATTATTGATACTACTAATATTATCATTATTAATAAGATCATAATAATTGCTGTAATTACTAACGTTGTTATTAATATCATTATTACTATGACTATTATTATTATTATTATTATTAGTATTATTATTGTTATTGTTATTGTTATTATTATTATAATTATTACTATTATTATTATTATTACTACTACTACTACTACTACTCCTACTAATTATATTATTATTATTATTATTATTATTATATTTATTGTTGTTGTTGTTGTTGTTGTTGTTGTTGTTGTTTTTGTTGTTTTTATTGTTGTTGTTGCCGTTGTTATACACTCGATATTGGCGAGGCCGAAGCCTGCAGAGTGAAACTTGAATATTCATCTCATAGAACTAATATAATTGCCTACATACTAATTTGAAGTAACATATCAATCGGAGGACATCAATTTATACATTAAAATTTATTTGAACATAATTCATTGTGTTTGTTATTTGAAGATAAAGGTAACAAAATTTGGGCTTCAACAAATGTATGGTTGGCGAATTTTATAGTGGACATTAATATCATCAACTCTTATATGGTACACATTGGTACATTATAAATTGTTCAACTATAATTATGAGTGTATCTGGGACAAACATATGGGGTACATACGTATGTAACACGAATACCATTAAAATATATATTTATATATGTATTATATATTGTGACTCGTTTCATGAATTACTACGCAACGTAATTTTAATACAGTTTTTGATATATTTGCCATTATTTTGTTCAGTTAGAAGTAATCATCTACCGAACAACGAGTGTGAGGTGTAGTACAGTTTTGACATTTCATTTTTTGTTTTTTAGGATCGTCGTATCGTTTCTGGAGTATGGCAATTATGCTTACGTCTTTTTATTGTTATTACGTTACGTAGCAAATTATTGAGCGTATGAAGCAGGTATCATTTCGTAAAGGGGAATACGCGACAGAGTTTCATTTTTTCTCCTCGTTACTTTTAATATCTATAATAGGAAAGACCCAACAGGTAACAGTAGTGTCCTATAGCACAGTAATTAGTTACTATATGTATGTATTACACAGGTTAGCATGTACCTTCGTTGAATGGTAATTTGTAGTAATGTATTATTTCATTACGCAAGTCACAATGACACTTGAGCGGTGAGGTAATATACTTATGTATTGAGTTTAACATCTCTCCGCGTATGTAACCGTGTGTGTTTCCTGTATTCTAAATTCATGTCTGCTTTTTAGTTCCTCCACGATTTGTCTATAAATTCTTGTCCCTGATTGGGTTCTTCTTTTTTCCTGAACATTTCATTTTTATTCTGATTGTTTAATTACAAATGCCCAGACTCTTCCATACGTCGCAAATGGATGATTCTACGTTTTCTTATTCATTAATTTTTCTTTCATTATCGTTGTGTAGCAATAATATCGCCAGGATTGCGCGTATGCATGATTTAAAAATTCATCCTAATCCACACGTTCGCCTTGCTTATAGAGGGTGAGGCATTTATCTTGAGACACCTGAATATCTCACCAGCTAGACTTTTTTTCGAACAACCACTTGTACGAAAGATATTTGGCATCAAGAGGGAATTGTAACAGTACTACTTATCTTTGATTTGGCGGATAGGTTCAAGATCACTTGGAGGTCAAATGGAAACCCATATTTTTTTATCAGCTTCACAATCTCAAGAGAAAAACCAACAACTTTTGTTTGAAAAATTATTCTGTCGGGCCTATATTTTTTCAGATATTCAATTTCGAATATTTCTCGAATTGCATTGGAATTGTCATACAATAATAAGCTTGATCCAAAACTGAACATAAAGTTGAACATATTATTGTAAGAAATACTCAAAATCGTCATCATGTTCGTTATTTTGAGAATTTGTCACGATAATATATTCAGCATTAGATTAGCATTACCATTTCATGACAATTCCAATGTAATTTAAGAAATATTCGAAATTGAATTTCCGAAAAGATACAGGCCCGACAGAATAATTGTTCGAAACAAAATTTGTTGGGGTTTTTCCTAGATTGTGAAACTGATGAAAAAAAATCTGGGTTCCAAGTTGAAAAACCAATGCTGAGCTTTGAGTAACCTTGAACCCACCCACCAAATGAGAAAAAAGTAATGCTGTTACATTTTCGCTTTGAAGCCAAATATCTTTTGTATAAACGATTTTTTCGAAAAACGTCCAACTGGCGAGATATTCAGGTGTCTCAAGATACATGTCTCACCCTGTATAGTATATCTATACCTGTGTATTCGTCATATAAATAATTTCAATTTCACAAGATGAAACTTTTATTTAGGCCGAAATTCTTCGTTAATATATAGTGTAGCATATCGGTTGGTTTTCGTTTTCGATGAGACGAACTGTCTTATCGTTATTTTTTTTTTTGTTCGAGTGTCGAGCAATTGAACCGTTATTAAACAGATGAAGTGCGAATTAACAAAACCAGCCTATTTTACTAAGAAATTCAAAATTTATTCCAATAGCCTTGGGAGAATGCGAAAGCGCACCCTTGAATTTCCACTCCTTTTCTGAGTTTTCGAATACATTTGTTCAAAACATTACTGCCTTTTTTTAGGTAACTTAAGTTCAGGTTATCAATTGAGTTGGTTTTACGGTGGCCTAAGTCTTGTAGGATTGTGCCATAAGTGGGTTGTATTATGACCATTAGAATCACTATTCGTCGTCTGTTGAAAATCCTGCAACTGCTTTGTTTGTTGCTGTTGTAGCTGTGGTTGCTGTTGTTGTTGTTGTTGTTGTTGTTGTTGTTGCTGTTGGTTTTGTGGGGTCTGTTGTTGTTGTTGTTGTTGTGAGTTTTGTTGATGCTGCAACTGCACTATTCGCTTAGTTTCTGGACCCGTTGAATCTGGCGAGGGTATTGGACGATGAGATTTCATATGTGCACTTCTGCTTTTCACTTTGTTGAAAACTCTGTAAAAATATTGTAGGAATTTCTGTAGATGGTAACATGAAAATTAGAATTCTATTCGTCAACTCACGTTTCGAATTACCTGCTTTACGGTAAGAATACTTTTTGGGTGAACAAGCAGATAAAATATTTCGCATACTCATGTACCTTCATGCAAATGTGTATTCAGAAATTTCATGTATGTAAGACAAATTCGTTTATAGAATTATCATTTGCAAGATACTACATAAGGTGTAGCACGTTTCGTGTAGATAGGTGCTATGACTTCGTATAAATTTCGCGTGAAAGATTGTTTTTTTTTTTTCGGAAAATTTGATAACAACAAAAAACACAGATATATGGATATATATTATTTGTCACTGATATTGAAGAAAATGTTCAAGGCATTACACGTCAAGAGCATGCCATGGAAAATAGCATACTTGGGAGTGATCGTAAAATAACCATTAGCCAATATTTATATAATACAAAGCCCAAAGAGATTGCAAAAGTCTTAGAAATCATTTAAATTAAGAACAGCTGCACTTGTTCGGCCATGCTATACCCATCAAATATCATGAACCTCCGTTCAGAGAGAATTCTTAATTCAACAATCGGCTAAATGCGGTAAGCGAGATCATTTTATTCAATGTCTTCTCTGTTCGACTATGATACAAATTCAGATCCATATTCGTATTTCCAAGTCCATCGGCTCGTATGAGATAAAACCTAACTTTGCAGCATGGAATATCAAACTGCGCCGCGACAATTATGATAGCCTCGGAATTGCCAGTTCGGCAGAATGTAATGTATGGTAAAGTATGGAAATGGTTGATTTAGAGATTAGATTAGAAGACTTACTTCCCGCAAATCTTGCAGGGGTAATGAAGTGGGGTGGGCACGGGTGGTAGTTGCTCAGAACTAGTGTGAGTTTGTGAGTTGGTGTTGGCTGTGACGTGATCGGTTTGGCCAGTTTGGGTGCATCCAGCCATCGTTACTGTTACACTTCCGCTAAAGCTCTGATAACACAAAGAAAACACAAAGCCAAAATAAACAACACAACCAAACAACAACAACGACAATGACGACAACAATAACATAGATTTCACATTACTCAATGCTCCACAATCGTCGAGCGCAATTGATTCATCTTTGATTAAAATTTCATTAGTTGTCTTACTTTTCTTTGTTTTTTGCGTATAACATATGCTATATTCTTACTCTCCGATTCTGAATATTATGTACCATTACGTACCACGTATAAGCATAAAAAAAATGCATTCACAATAAACGAACGACATGCGACAACATTTAAAGATTTTTACATATGGATGAGTAGGTTTCATTGCACACGTCGAATGCACAACGGATATCTATATTCCGAAGTAATATTTTGCAGAGATTTTAAAGCAGTGCATCTGGCGAATGGCAATTTCGAATCTTCCACAAACGTAGATGAAACGGCCTCTTGTGTATTACAACGGGAATCGATGAACGGAAGCGAGAATAGCAATCAAAATTTTATTGATCAAATGTAAAACGATTTTTTGTTAGCCATATTGCAGAAGACTTATTAATTGAAGCATACCAAATAACTGCACTCCGTATAATTGGTTGATGTTTCTCACTAATCACTTCTGTCAACGTCGTAGTTATGACATGAGAGTGCAATTACTCGATGAGACATTGTTGACATCATCCACAGCACAAGTAGCACAGCGAAAAAATCGACAATAGGAAATAGGAATAGGTTCGGATAAAGAAAATCACCATAGAGTTTCGATCGTCAAAATAAATAAATAACATAAGCAATAATGTGAGATGGGAAATGCAGATATAATAACATTGTGTAATGAGAACTCACATCCGGGCATTCGTAGGCAAATAATCGCAGCTCCCCTTCACTAGTTGTTAAAGTTGCAGAACTTTCTCTTTCGTTAGTCTGTAACTGAGAAATTTCGAGTTGTCAATGAGCATGGAGATGAGGTTTCATTTTGAGTTTGGTATGAGTTCAGCCATTACAATAAATTCTCAAGTTTAGTTTGAACCTAGGATGAATTGCATTGATGCTAACCAGAGTGCGGTGAAGAATTGACTTTTCCTCACTAAAGTCCAGATCCGTAACGGACGCGATGGCGTCCCTGAGTTCCTTGGTGTCTTTCGAATCTCTGAACTCTTTGTTCTCAATTTTGATTTTTGGTTTTCCATGCCGGGCTCTCATTCTTTTGTACTCATCAGGGCAAAGTTTTTTCCAGAGGTAGTAGAATTGCACGCATTGTTTAACAGACTTGCTACCAACGTCGCGAGATATACCCCTAAAGTCTTTATTACGTTTCGATAAACTTTGATGGAACAAATCCATCTCGTGCGCGGTCCATCGATCTGATTCATGATATTCGTAGCACAGGAGGGGATGTCCCATCGGTAGCGAAGGGGTGGGTCTCATTAACTTTAGCATCGCTTCCTGAAAGGATTCCAGAATTTTATCATCACACCCGTGAAAAAGTGAAAAGACTCTCGGGTGTTTCTTGACAAAAAAAAATTTACTAACGTGAATGTTTCCCTTGCACATGTGTAGCAGGTGTAGAGCGTACTCTTTGTTCCTTCCCCCGCCGGGTACAGCCGCACAACAGGCGAACTGTAGGTACATATCCACTGCAACGAGAAATTTTATTTACGTTGTGTACGGTTGATCAGATATGGGAAAATCGACTGAGTCGCTACCGGCTCTATACATATGCGGGCAAATGATATAAATGCAAACCGTAATATATGAGTATTTTAATCATGCTTACTTTCCGTATCGGTCAAATTATTATTTATGCCTGGATCCCACAGAAGATGATCTATTTCTGGTCCACCTCTTCCTCTTTCTCCATCGCATCTGACAGGAGGTATGGCGGCCTGATATCTGTGGCCGATATTTATTCTCGGTGGTGGCCCGTCATTTCCCTGGGAATCGTCAGAGCTGAATTCCGATTCTCTTTCGTGTTGGTGGAGCCTCGCGTACAATCCTGGGCCTGATCTAGATGGGTCTAATATCGGTGGCGGTGTGTAACTACTGTCCCAATGTCTATCGCAGGCTCTCCTCAGTCTTGAAGGGTACGAGTGAGAGTTTGAGTAATGCCCGTCCATTCGCGGCCTCTTTCTACATTGCCGGATCGGGCTAGCTGGGATTCTCGTAGGACTGAGGAAGACGTCTTCGTCCAGGAGTTCCTCCTTGATCTGTTCTATCGGAATAGGCAGATTACCCGCTGTCTTACTTTTTATCGTATATTTGTTCGCGTTGTTTGTCTGAATCAAAAACTTGGCGGGATTGAAGGTTGGCTGATGAACGTGGTTTTGTTGGAATTGTGGCTGCGTACTCAACCCTCCTGATGACGCTACGTTATTCGACCCCGGCTCAATTTTCGGCGTGGCTAGTCTGATTTCTTTTCTAAAAGTCAGGGGACTAAGAGATCCGGCCTGCACAAGAACGTTAGCCTTCTGAAGCCCCGCGGTCTGTATGAGCTTAAATTCCCCGTTGTTGTCGACGACAATGCCAGCCAGACTTCCATTACCGAGTCCAAAATCTACTAAATTTTGACTGGTAATTAATTTGTAGGACTGGAATCCCGAAAACTCAAATTTCCTCCGTCCTGCTGTGAAGTCCTTTGGACTCGAAGAGAGTAGAGGATCTTCGGAGTTGGGCATCATCTGATTTTGCAGCGCGTGGTGCGGTGAAACGGGAAAAGTGGAACTCGAAAAAGTCGCTGGTCCAGGAGATGAGACGGAGGATGGTGGGAGCGATGAAAGAGGCGAGGGTGCAGGGGTAGCGGATAACGGACTCGGAAGCGGCGAATGCGGGTTTGGCGATCCGCCGTACAAGTCCGTGTCCGCCTCAGTTTCACCAGGAAGAACCTCGCTCAGAGCTTCTTCAACAGCCGCCGCGGAAGACATCGTCGTGGTATAAAAGGCCGCGGATAAAGGTGATGAAACAGGTCTCACGGAATCAGGATCTTCTTGAGGACTCAGAAGGGGCAAGCTTCCGGTAAGGAGGCCTTCTTGACTTGCAGGTGGAGTCGGATATGTGAAACTTGGACTGTCGTGGCGGGTGAGTGGCGATGGCAAGGGAGATTGCGCAGGCAATGTGTGAGGGCTCTCCGTGCTGTACTGAGCTCCGTAGGTGCTAAATTCTGCGAGAGAATCCGGTAGGGGTGAGTTCACCAGAGCCTGAAGATCCGGATTCACCGTGTGTTGGCTCGAAAAACGATCTTCCATTGACATTTCCTGCAACTGCTCGGAAGACTGTTCGTGAAGAAGGCTCGTCGTCTGAAACTGAGAATTATCCAATAGTACCAATCATTTCTAGGCCATTATCAGCAGATTCGGTAGTCCAAGACCGCCATTCACCTGAATCGAGTCTAGTTGTGTGGCATGTAGGAGAACGCTATCTGGCACGGCTGTAACTTGCTGGAATACTTCGTCCTGCAAGCTAGGACTGAAGTATCCTCCGTCCTCCGAGTATCCCGTTATCGGAAAACTGTCCGTCACGGAAGGCTGCTGTAATTGCGTTTGTGTTTTTTGTTGTTGACTGGTATTCCCCTGATTTGTGTTTGTCTGGTAATTTAATTGGACTCTTTGACCAGGATCGGACGCCGCTCTTTTTACAGCCATTTTAGTAGTACCCTGAAAAATTGATTTCACTCCTTTGAAGATTTATACAGAAGTACCCGGTAATAAAAAGCATTACAATGTCGCCGTTCGAACTTTCCAGACCAGTTATTTTGCAGTCTTGGAAAAATAACGAACCTCACCATCTCACGTCACCTAAGCTCCTTCCTCAATAGCGCTTCTTATATCTTATCGAAAAAGTGTAGATCTGGGAAGCATTACGTTTGAACAAAATGAAGAACGTACCTTCAATATCATGTCGGCCAAGGCCTGGGCCTGTGCCTGGGTCTGAGCTTCTTGTAGCTGTTTTTGTACCGCCGCATGATTTGCGACGGTGACATTTGGCTGCCTAAAATGTTCGCTATCCGAATGCCTCCTCACCTTTTCAGCGGTGGTCAAGGGCGGGGGTGCTGGTACCGCGAAGCCCGTTTTTCCCGGTGTGTGATTAGTCCTATCAGCCTGGGTGGTGAAGGTGTTAGTTCCCAACCGTGACTGAGCGCCGTTGCTGGCATCGGTGGCTGAAAGAGCAAGGGCTGCTTGACTTACTATCGAAACCCGATTGAAATCACCACAATTTACAATAATCCATTCGTAAAAACAGCAGATATCCACTCGACTTTGTACGCGCGCTGCCTTCGTCAGGCATCTTCGAAAGATAAATATTTCCATAGAAATGAAACTTTGTTTTTATGGATATCTGAAGGTTTCTGATTTTCGTCAAATTCGAATCTGATATCATGTTTTGGAAATTCAAAATTGAAACCATTGAAAACTTTTTTTCGTGACGCATTCTCGAGTAAAAAGATTTATTTCATCGGCGATTGTCCGAACAAAAAGTAATTATACTTCATGTACGCGTTTAATTTATCTCATTATCGTTCTCCTTTTTATCTAATTATTTGTATATTCCCTATCCCCCTTCGCCCCCATAACATTTTGATGATTTTTTAAAATGCGTTGAAACAGATACTCCGTGCCAAATAGGGAGATGGGTTGATGCATTATTGGAAATACTTGAAATGCCTGGGATCGTTCATTTGCCACGCATGCAGGTCGCTCACAATCGGAAAGACAATACCTCGGGACTCGCGTCGCGTCGAGACCAGCCCGGTTCATTTTCCAATTAGCGCTTCAATGGGCGTCAGATCAGGCAGAGAATAACCATCGGGGAAAACGGATAGTGAGAGGCGAGATGCGGACAGGGGGCTTTGCCATGATCAGAAAAGGCTAGCACAAGTGATCCAGAAACAAAACATGCTGTTCTCACTACCCTGTCGGCTGATCAGCTCCAGTTCTGTTTCAAAGTTCTCTGATAAAGACGCGGTCTGCGTATGTGTAGGTATAAATGAGATGTGTGTCAAACCCCGCACGTCAAATGTCCCTCTCGATTTTCTGCCATCTGATGATTCCAATCAGGATCCTGTTACCGATTCGTCCAAGTATGGCTGATTATTATTTCCCAACTACATTCCTATTCAGCACGATTTCTTTCGGTGGATCGAAGAGTTCAGATATTTATCATATTGAAGTAAAAAATATCGATTTTGTATAATCTTGAAGACCAGTTAAAATTGTAAATACACCGACGCGGACGAACTGAAAAGAGAATTCCCGTAGTAGGAACTTATTCGCAGATAATAATCATAACTCGTCACACGTTTCGTTCAAATGTACTCAAGAAAAGTTTTTTGTTTTTTTTTTTTTGCGGCTGCGACTAATTGATTGTCGGGTGTTCCATCGATTTTATCATACGAAAGATGTGTGCGTGCATGTTAGTACTGGAATACACCTATGCACCCTTAAACCTATATTAAACGTATAGTACATGTAGTGTAATACAGTTACATGGCTATTCATGTATGTTCGTGGAAATTCGTGCAACTATCTATGGGCGAGTTGTCGTATGTTGCTTTTCGTGCGTGTCAGCAGCACATCCCATTCAGTTGGTTGGGGTTCGGGGAAGAGCGTTGGGGCGAACGAGAGCTTCGCAGCAAATTATTTATCGATCTTATAAGCATTGCGGGATGCCGACAGGGCTTTGAAAAGTATGGCGGGGATTCGGAAGGAGGGTTTGCGGGGATTTTCGTTAAATGGCTTGCGAAGAAACGTTTTTTTCTTTCATTTATTTATTTATTTTTCTTTCGATCAAATCAATCGACCGTCGGTGTGCAGTTTGGAAAACGAGACTAGCACGCATGAAATGCGGAGAACAGCAAATAATATAAAAGGAATAGAACGAGAGCAGCAATTCATGAAATGCATCAACTTGTTTTGCTTTTTCACCTATATCATGCGCCACGCCCGTTTCAACGAAACTCGGTATGAAATATTCCAACAAATCAGATCCGATACCGGAAAATTTGAAATTTATCTTGTTAAAGTGCATAAAAAAAAGCAAATATTAGAAAAAAGAATAGTCAAAGTTGTGCATTTTACGAATATAGCAAAGGTCGTTATTTTCAAGTCGAAGATACCAGTACACATTTTGAGAAATAACTAGAGAAAGCACAATATACATAAGATCAAGCCATTGGAAAAGAAACCAGAGAAAACGTTGGATTCAATACATAATCGACTCGTTTTTTTTTTTGTATTGCTGAGAGTTCGGTCATTTTTGATAATCGATTACGCGCGATAAAAGAGACACGAGCCAGACCAATAAATGAATATTCAATAAAAGTAAATATTACATACTGAAAAAACTATAAATTCAAATTGGTATTGATATTGTGCCGCCGGTCGTATTTTCTGAACATTTTTTGTTCATTGGTGGCACACTCGGGGACACGACAGTGTATTGTGATGGAGAATGAAAAAAATTTCTGAAATAAATTTACCAGGCATTCAACTACACTAATAAACCGAATAGGTATGTAATAAATTTACCGGTTGTCCGCTTCTGGATGATCTTTTCTTCGATCAAAGCCCTCACGCCAACGGATGCCGTTTGCAACGGAGGTCCGACCACCTCCTTCTTCTCGCATTTTTTGTTCTCAGCGTCCTAGGAGGGAAAGAAAAACGAAAATTGAGACAACAAATACGATTATTCACGTGGAAATCGATCGTTAATTCAATTTAATCCTCCCCGTGCGAACAATGGGGATACGAAAGTACCCCTCGAAATTCTGAACTCAAAGTTTTTCGAGTAATTCACATTCGAGTTTATGGAAGATCGGACGAAGAAAAGTCCAGCCAATACCGAAGCTCAATGGCGTACGGGATATGTGTACCTATCGACCAACCACTTGGCGAACCAGCCCTAATAACTAAGTGAAGATAATTGAGCGTGTGAATTCGATTATCTGGCGATGGAATCATCGACGCGTGGATACCTTATCTCGCCGCTTGTTGTTGGCTCATCATTGAACAGGTAGGGTAGGTAGGCACATATTCAGAACCATCAGAAACACCTATATATATACGTCCGCCGTCTAATGTTGTAACGGGTGACCGAGTGAAGGGACACCATGCGCGTGGAGGTAAACGGAGGACATCATAATCATCGATCTGGATCATTCCAGTTTCGGGGTAATTTCCTGCTCACAGAAACCTATACCTGGCCTCCGAGGTGTACAGGTGTAGGGCGTACACGCTTCAAAAGAGTCACATACCATCTTGTGATTGTGATACATGTGGATATCGTGCACAAGTGTTGCGTGTAGGTACATAATCGACGCGGCAAAAGCAATAGCCAAAATGGAACCCGTTTGCCTTTGACGTGGCGATATATGGGGCATAGGAGGCGTGTAACGTGTACGTAAGTGTGCACCGCATATGAATATCGATCGGCTTGCTTATTAATGTCGAGAATTGATTGCGAGGTGAAGCTACGTTCGGGAAACTTGTCGATTCGATTCGCGTGAATTGCAACGTCATTAACCGTCATTACCCTTCAACTATTCCATATCTTGTTGGCTTCCTCGGACACCCTCAGAACTCCGTCTCTGCTCGACACGAAGTGTAGTTTCGTAATCGATGGTCACATTTGAAAGAGAAAGCCGTATGACCGGCTGAGTTGAGCAAATTTCATAAAATACACTTGAAGAAAAATATTCCGATTTTAAGAAATTTTCTAAACTCGTTCAAATTCGGTAAACTGAATTTTCTAACATCATCGAAATTTGAATAAAGTGATATTCACGTTTTTGGGGTTTTGTTTTTTTTTCCGCGCTTTTTGAGGTACTCTCTTAATGCGATTTCTACGAGTTTCGCCCCTTCTGTTCTCAGCCCTCGATGAATACAGAGACTACTACAATACATTCGAGGATCAGAAATGATCAAAGTCTTCGCTAAGTATACAGATATGGGCGGGATTGATGTACTTGAGCTTCTGCGAGTATCGAAAAACTAACATTATTTCTCAAACACACTCGGCGTATTCGCTAGCGCGATTTGTGGCGAGGGGGTTGGTTCCAGTTCACGGTAGGAGTACGCTAGCGAGGAATCGAAGCCGTGCGGTAGCTGGTGGGCACGCAGCGTACCGAAGCGAAGAGCAAAACCAACCCTGTCGAGTCGAAGTCAATCTGCATAATGGAGACAGCTCGAGACAATGTTTGCTCAGTGCTGGAGCTCCACAGCCTTTATTTGAATTTAGTAGTAAGTGGTTAGTGCTCCAAGAAAAGAACCTGTTAATGGGGCAGTTTCTACTCCATACCCGTGCCACCTATCCGTATACCTGTATACCTATTCTCTCGTTGAACCGATTCACCTCCCGTTCGATCACCGAAACTAATAGGGTGCGCCAATAAGCGCCGCGGAATTGTTGAATACTTAATTAAACCAGCGAAACCCGTTCGATTTTACATTTCACTCGCTGCGGATCACTCCAGTCGAAAATCTAATTCTTGGATAAAGATTCGCAACGCAGATAGAAACTGCAGGAGACGAAAATTTCCATCTTGTGACATTCATATTTTCCAATAGGTGTCTGTAATTCGGAGGTTTCTCTTGGATAATTCTCATACAGAAAGATACATAATTATGAATGAAGAACATAACTTTGGATAAGTGAAGAACATGTGAATTTCGATACAGCGATAACAATCGTCGGTGCAATTGATGCCCGCTTCGCGTATCCTCTCAATTTCCTGTTCTTGGAGATGATATTCACGGCGTTCCCTTACCTTTTTAAAATAACCGCCATGTAGTCTCATGTGTCCATTCAAGGCCGGTATATTTTTAAATTTTCTATGACATAAATTGCACTCGACTGGCTTAGGTTCAGCTTGAGTTTTAGGACTCGGACTTTGACCCGGTGACGAGGTATTCGCTGGCGAGGGACTGTTTTTACCCGCGTTCCCTCCACTTCCCGGTGAATTAGCCTGCTGTTGCGCTTGTTGTTGCTGTTGCTGAAACAATGGCGACAAAAGTATTTCCATTAGTCAAAAGACATTGATATCGTGTATTTATAAAACAAGAAGGTATCTCTTCAAAAAAAAAGTCCGGGCATTCAATTAACGATGCTTACGTCGCAATGTCAACAATTCTCTTAGCGAAAATTTTCGACCTTGACTCGTTAATTGGATGACGACTTCTTGTTCGAATCAACAGAAGCCCTCGATTCGATTCGGATCAACGAAGCGACTTCGTCGATCGGACGAAAATTTTCATCTGATCGCGCGTTGCTGCAAATCCGAGCTTTCCAACTTTACGAACTATTCGGTCATAATATTCTAGCTCGTTCATTAGTAGCTGTTCGGTAGCTAAGACGTAGCACGCACGTATACGGATCGCTAATAAGAGTTGAAATTGCGAGCGTGCATGGGGAATTGGGGTGCAACGCCGGAGGTCGGTAGTCGTTGTCTCGCATCCGAACTGCCACCGTCTTTGTTACGTCAAAGCGAACATGGAGAATCCACGGACTTCGTTCTCTCGCCTTATATTCTCACCCTTGTATGGTACCCCTAAATTCTCTCTCGCCTACTAATTTCTCTAATTCTCAAGCAACGTCGGCTACGCCCCGTGAAATTACCCATGTAACGACGACGAAGGTTATAGGCTAATGACGTAACGACATAAAGAGGGTTCCCAGAAGGATGGCGGCTCGAAATCGGCGGAGAGGGTTATATTCGAACGATTCCGAGTCCTCTTTGTCTGCATTCTGAGATCCACGAAAAATCACACAATTCTAGAGACGCGGTTATTCCGAACAAAGTTTTTCAACAAAAATTTTTAAGCTTTTCCTGAATTCACATTTCCTCAATATCGTACGCAATTAATTTCGCGATGTCGACATATTTTCAAACCCAAAATTTTAAGTTCCTGCCGAATTCTCTCGTCTATCCCTTTTTTTCCCCTTTGTATTTTATTTCACTTCTAGCGAGCTCTTTGTAATTATCCTGCGCTCAAGAAGGCGTGAGTTTAATTTAACCAGCTTAAATCGGTGCTGCCTGTGCAGAGAGGAAAAGGAGAGGGAGGCGGGGGGGTACTTGACAATAAAATCGGATTAATTTGCCCGCGCATATAATTAGCTTAACTCAACTCCTATTAAACCCGAATTGATATAGAAGCGGTGAAAAATTGGATGATATACCTACCGACATATTTTTTTTACACACCTGTAAATTTTATAGGCGGGCACAAGCTAATTGGGTAATTAATCGGTAGGTCTTCCAAGCAATTTGCCGCAGAGACCACTATTTTTCATCTATATTATAAAATAATAATTGTACCAAAATAGTGATAAAAATAATAACAACAACGATGATAATTGAAAACCAAAATGGTATGAAGCAACAACGATTTCATCGACTCGTAGTAATCATCCCCGGCAAAGTTCGTCGCGATCATGTGATCACGTGTGACACGGTTTTTCGATCTGCGCAACTGTCTCCCCCTGTGTATTCGATGTTTTTCATGTGTGTAACATGTATAATACGAACCTCGCTGAAACATGTTTATCTATGTATATTCAGCGGCAGTGGTGAAATAAAAAAAATAAATAAATAAACGTAAAGAAGGAAATAAAAATTCTTCTTTGCAAGGCCTCGCGTTGAAATTTTCCTCGTGGATGATGGATTGACGCTTGTATACGTGTATCGTGTGATACTTATATGTATACACTTATGTGTTGTATACACACCCCATACGCTTCGCTATATTATAATAGATAGACATACGCGTCGCGTCGCGTCGCGTCGGCGTAATATATTTCAAATATACTAGGGGGAGAAAATGATCTTTACAATTTTTTCAACGCCACAATACTTGTATATCATCCGAATTTTGTATACAGGTATATCATACGATGTGAAAACAAACGTGTCATTTTCGTTGCTTTTTTGGGTTTGTTAGGTAGAGTTACGAGCATAAGGTGTTTCAGAATAAGAGATGAAAATTATAAGATGCAGTTCAAGAAGCTTGACGATGGAGCAAGAAAGAAATATATGTAAACATGTCTCGACACACTACCACTCGAGGCATGCAGAGTTAGAACGGAATTGTTCAGACTTCGCTTCTCGTATCCCGTGACGGGGTCTTATAATCTCCTCCACCTAGCCGAGTGTCGATGTGACGGAGTAAAATGTATCTAGTTATCCTTCTGTATTGGTGAACGGCTATCGTACCTCCGAATCCACCAGGAGTGGGGGGTCAGTAATGGAACCAGGATGGGATAATTTCGTGTCGGTCACGGACTACGTGGGACGTTGGAATTGCAAATAATTGCATTGCGTTATAGCGATTCACATGGGGGAGTGCCGCATCCCCTTTCTATCCACCTCTATATCTGTATATGTCGCTCTATCCGCATTTTATACCAGAACAAGCTGACCCGCCCACTCCCCGAACTTCCTACCCTCAAAGTACATACCGGCTTCAATGTTCCCGCAGGGTGCATTCGATGGGACATTCCTTTTTCTACAATTTTTCCGTTTTCTTTCGATAACAATTTGGCGCCTAAGAAACACCCCGCAAATTTTTTCATTCGTCACTCGTGAAATCCTCGAGGAAAACGTCATTTTCTAATATGAGTAGCCAATCTATTTCGAGGCGCGACACTGACCTGAAATATTGAGAAAGACGGAACCACCTTCGATCCACCACCAAGTTCACCTTGGTCTCCTCGACGTTCGATTTAATACGAGAAACGTACGTACGTGGGAGGTGTGCGTATCATCCCTTCTCGTGCAATTTGCATGTATACATGTATATTATTCAAAAATGAGACGCTTTTTGGTAGTCGCGCGCCTTGTTCCGACATGGTTTCGAGGCAACGTGAAGCCTCATTGAATATTTTTTTCTCCCGAAACTCACCTCTCTACCTTTCCGCATCGTATGTTATTACTAGCTGCTCGTCGGAACGCTTTCAAGGGTGCGCCGAGTGAGTGAGTCTCACCTTATCCGGTATAGAGAAATTGGAATGCTGTGGATTTCAGAAAGGGATTTATCTTCTTCTTTCGCTTGCCTGCAAGTTCTCCCTGCAGACGTATACGGTCTGCGGTGAAAAATATATTTCACAAACGAACAATACTCCCTATAGCTTTGCTATTCGGAATACCTACATACATATATCTATATGCATGTATTATGTTTTGGATGAAGCAAATTATACATGTGTCCAGACAGATACCTAAGCTGACGGGGTAAAAAAGGCAACGGGGTAAACTAGCTGCGCCGCTGGTAAAGCCGGACCAATAGGTGGTGTGTGACGAGGGAAATTTACGATGCCGGCGACCGTAAAATTCGGATTAGTTTCAATTTAAAAACATTTCTCGTTCCGCGCGGCGGTATACGTAGATGCATGTGGACGAATAAATATTGAAAATATAATATATGGAAGCGCGGTTTGCGGGCAACGGCAGCAGCGACCCACGGCTAGCCGCAAATGGATTCGAAAAATTTTTCGGGGAAAATAAATGCACGTTGCATTCCTTCCGCGTAACTCTTCCGAAACAGAAAACTGCCGCCCCCCCCCCAGAAAAAAAAAACAGCTCTCTATCTCGGTGGGAATTGCGAGTGATGGATTATTATTGAAATTCCCTCGTTTTTTTATTTTCAGCACATAGGTAAAAGTACTTTCAGAAAAAGAGATAACAAAAAATTCGAAAATATTCCATTTCCAATGCTCGAAAAATTTCTGTACAGCTACTTGTTCATTTCGTTTGGACGTTTTTTTTTTTTATTTTTAATTCCTCGATATGCCGTATTGAGATACCTATACAAGGCTACGGAGTTTTTTTTTGCTCTTTTATCCTTCAATGTACGTACGTACGTACACACTCAGAGTTCACGTATTCATTTCCGTTCGTTGAAATTCGACTCAATCTCGAATGAGAGCGCCCATGATAAACATGTTTCAGTTGAATTTATAATTACACGGTTCGGAGAAAATCGTTTTATATACTTCGTAGATTGATTCATTTTTTTTTTTTTATTTTTTTTCTTTTCTACAGAGTTATTCCGAACAGTTTAAGCTCGGTGATGTAGAACTGAAACAACCCCGTAACGCACGTCGAATCATCGAAATTATTTTCCAGTTTTTCTCGTTCAAAGTTGAAAGCGTTCTATTCGTGTTTCGCTACTGCTGCTTATACCGGTACTTCGGTACGGGCGGGCGGGGCAAGTCTTGTCTTATCAAAGGTAGAAATGCCAGGCGAGCTTTTCATTTCACCGTTGAAGCAAGGTACAGATATACACATTACACAAATATGCATATATCTGTAGGAGAAGAGAGAGGTCGTAATAATAAGGATGGAGTGGCGGGAGTGACAGCCCTTTCCCACCTCCCGTTTTCTCTGCCCCGAGAATAAGAGGCGGCCCTCGGGCATAGAGATAAGACCGAGTCTTCCTTCCTAAGGAGACGAATTGTCTCCGGACTGATAATTCCACTAATTGTACACCCGCGCGCACCCACGCACGCCCCGACTGAGAAGTATACCGACCCACGGACTCTTGAATTTCGTTCCCCACCTCCGGACTTTGATGTGAAATGAAGAGAGGAAACGAGGAGAAGAAAGAGGGAAAAGTAAGGGAGGGAGGGCGGGGGCCGGTGAACTGAACCTGATTATAATTGAGGTGAAAAAGGAAGAAGAAATTCTTTCGATCGTCCGTTCGAGATAATAATGGATAAAAACTTACGAATGGCGTGATGGTGAAAAGGAAAAGAGAGAAAAAGAAAAATAAAAGTCACGAATTTGCGATAAGCTTTTTTTTCTTTTTTTTCTTTTTTTGAAGCGTCGCAAAAAAGCGCCGAGTTTCGCAAAGACTCCCCGTCCTCTTGCACGACGCTTTCTAATTCCGTATTTGAACAATATTCGCGGGGCTAGCGGAGCCCCGCTCGTTTTCGCGAGTATGTGAGCTTTCGTGTCACGTTCTCTACCCACGGTTTCATCCGAGTTCCGGGCAAACGCTGCCATTTATCCCGCAGGACTATCCCGGGATAGCAATAATCCGTATACGGGTACACACCTAATATCGTATAGCCGTTGCTGCTGATGGTGTACCTGAAAGTCGCGGAGTGTTTTGCATCCTCGTATCGCGTATCTCACATGAGTATACCTATGTATATCGCGGTAACGCGTGGAATTTTTCGAAGGTTGTTTCCGAATTTTCCGTCTCGTCGAAATGAATCAATGTTTCGATAGCTTGAAATAGAAAAGTAGGTGGCTCTACAGACCTAGATGGATAAATAACTTGATCCAAGAGTTGTTAATTATGGTATCTATAGCCTGAAAATGAATTGAGGGGGTGCAAACGCGAGAACCGACTGTGACTTTCCATACGATCAGATTCGTCTCCAATATCAGGATCTGAATTAATATTACTGTACAAACTCAACTTGTCTGGATGGTATTTGGTCACCAAATCTATCCGGAATTTGAGTCATCCACGATGCCAGGCGAATAAATTGAGAGTCAAAGCCCAATCGAAATGATGTGAGGTGAACCTCGATCTTCCGGTTCTTATAGTTATTGATGTGGGAAATCTAATCGGGACTCTCAGTTCGAGGAATAATTTCGGCTCTCAGTCTTACAAGTGCCAATCATCGTCAAATATCGCGCGTGCTACCCTCAAAGCGTATAACGTACCACGCATGTACGGGGTGGCTCGTTCCGAAATACCTAGTTAAGAATCGCACGCTCCCGTTGTGATCTCATAACGCCGAATCGAGTCCACCTCGACGTCGCGAGAGTTTTGTCTAGAATTTTTCAACGTCACTTTCTACACAAACGCTCTAATTTCGGAAATATTCGACGGGATCTTTAGGAGCGGGCCACCCTGTACACGTGGAGAAGTTATTAATATTACGGAGGCGACAAGCGGCTCCGGTTTCCTCCGTTCGGTATCGTACTTACACCACCCAACCCGCCTCATAGCGACTAGTGCGAGTTACCCAACCTAGTCCGCACCTTCTTCCTTAACCCAACGTTACCCCGTACAGCTTTGGCTACCTAGCCGCTCCGCTAACACATAAATTTCTCGAACACATGGCGCGCCAGGCTTATGAACAATAACACCCTCTGCCGTATAACCTGCGCACCCTGCACCCCTGGCGCACCCTTACATCGCTCTTCAGCTTCCTGGTAATTACGGCCTACCGTAGACATTCGAGGCTGCTGCTGCCGCCGCCGCCGCCGCCTCTCCCCCAAGATCTTGGAGGATTAATATACGAAGACACCGCGTTCACCTTTGCGTTACGTACGTATACAAATTTATTCGTTCGTTCGTACTTGTTTTTTTTATCTCCTATTCGGAATATTATCAGAGTCAAAAAACGATTCGCCAACGGCGTATCGTGTCGCACGATTCGAATTTCTAGATTTACGGTATAAATGTTTCGGGTGAATGAGGAGAAAAAAAAGAGAGAAATGGAAAAAACAAGAAAAAATATTGTGTTTCGTCGACCAGAATCCCTTTGTGCCGTCGTCCCGTTTTGAAGGGGTTGGTTTTTTTGGCGGTCGGACGGAGAAACCCGAGTTATGGAGGCTGCCTGCAGTTTTCTCCTCGGTCTCCTTGTTCGCTGTTGCGGCAAGGAGTAGGGGAAAAACGCGTTTTGTTTTATCAGAGCGGACGTTCACGGTCCTTTTAACGGATCAACCCTGCCATATCCATTCATATATTTTGTTGTTTTTTTTTTTTTTTTTCTGTTTTCGTTTTGTTCTCTATTTTTTGGTCGCGCGATAGTATCACCCGGCGAAGAAGGGTGTTACGCGACAGTACGTGTGTACGTGGTACAACGATCGTTGTTCTTCGAAGCTTATCGCGTCGGGCGAATAATATTTGACGAAAAAATTTCCAAAGTATCGTGTAACCGGGTTGCGTATTATGCTTACGTATACGGTATCTACCGTTAATACTTTGCACCGAGAAACACGTAGGGCAACCCATCAACGCGTAATAAGAGCCGCGAGTGAAAACAATGACTGTGCGAGAAATATACAGTGGAATACCGTTGGTATCGTGAAAATTTTCTACCTGCGGTGAAAATTTCCCTTCCCCCTTCAGCGTGAGCCTCGAGTTCCGCAAAACCCCTTCCCCTTCTGTTACCCTCTTATAGCCTTTCTCAAATTTGACTTTTACGGGATGCCGTAAAATTGCCAACGTGTCTAATTACCCCGGACAAAAGCCCCCCCCCCCGCGGTCGAGCTGGCTTCTCATCTTGTTTTGTATTTTGACAAGGATTCAGAACAGCGACGGCCCTCTCTCTTTTTCCCTCTCCCGTGGGACAGCGGAGGTATTTCACACCGAGTCCTCTCGCCTTCTCTTCCTTTTACTACACCTCCCCCTCCCCCTCCCCCCGCTCTCGTTGTACACATATAACATACGAGTGCGCGTAGGTATTATACGCGGATATACGTATACCTCCACTTGTCTCGCCCGCCAGAACCAATTTGTTCCTCGAGCTTAACCATGCCAAAGCGACCCATCCTCCGTACACACGTTACGTGTACTGCTCATAGCTAATGCATATAAACATGCTTTCGTTATCCCACACCCTGAAGCTTCCTCGAGGATATGATAAAGAATAATCTTTCATATTTTGATGGAATCATTTCGTGTACGGAGAGTTATGGTCGCTTCTTTTTGATTAGGACAATGGTGCGGAGAAAAAGGCCAAGAACACGGCTCTTTCGGCATCGCTACAGAAAGTCTGCCGAGGATGCTCGGTGTTGATCAAACGTTGCGGGATCGACTCCGCTTTTTTCATTCGATGGAACGAAAACTCCGATGTACACGTCGTCGCGACAAAAGAAATCCCCTTATTGGCGCAACGCGAGGGAAAATCGAGCCAGGCGTTGTTTGAGCATTTTTAGCCAACGACGCTAGCGCGCAGCTAGGTATAACGCCAGCGATTACAGCCTTTTCCACGAAACCCCTGAACCATAATCATCCCGTACAGAGTTTGGCCCCTTTCGCCGGGAGTTTATAGGTATATATATAGCGAGTGTGCCGCGCACATTGCTCGGGATAAGCGCGTGCCCCACGGGAGCGTAATTTCGAACCGATCGTAACTCGTAGGGCATATCTGTCCGGCGTACATCCGGTACGTCAGATAAGGCACGGTAATGCTGCCCCGTCCCAACGTAGTAGGTATCACGCGACGCGCGTAGTTTTGCCCTTCCAGATTGATGGGGTTACGATTGCTTTTATCAATGTCAATTCCCTCTGCAGTGTTACGCGCGTACATCTCGTAATAGAGAACCTCAGCTACCACGCCCCGCATTACTTTGATTTTTTTTGCTGTGTGTTTTTTTTTTGTTTTTTGTTTTCTTCATTTCAAATTTAAGTTTACCTGTAGCGAAAGACGGTACAAATAATCGGGAGAATGATGTTGATGCTGCTGTTGATGCTGATGCAGATGGTGATGCGGATGGTGAATTTGATGTTGGTTGGAATGCGAATGTGGATGTAGATGCGGATGCGGATGCGGATGCGTATGCGGATGCGGATGCGTATGGGGGGTGTGTTGTTGTTGATGCGAATGTTGATGCGGGCGATGCGTGTAGTGGGGCTGGTACCAGCCATGGTTGTATCCATCCATCTCACTCTGACGTCACAATTTTATCACTTTTAATGTATCACCGTATATACCGCGAGGATAGCGAGTGTTCGCGACGTTACGTTGGTAAACATATCAATCACCCATCAACCCGACTCAGGCATCCGCACTTCTACCTCACTCACTGATGTTGCCGCCGACCCGCCATACGTTTTCGATGAACACTGATCACAAAATTATGATTCCCATTGTTTAAGCCAAAATGACGTATGGCGGCGAACGACGAATGGGTACGCGATTACGCCGACGATCACGGATTCCAAATTCTCCAAAAATATTATCTCGATTCGACTATTTTATTTTATTTTATTTTTTTTTTTTCTATCAAATCGCACGACTCGGAATCAAACGGAAATAAGTGGTATTGCACAAGACGAAGAGCGTACACCGACTAAGGTAATATCAAATCGTCGGAGATCAGAGTACCTATCCCTGTATCTTCCAACTACCCCCCACCCCCCGCTTTCTCATCCACCGGTCACCCTGTCGTGAATCCCCGTCACGCGAGTACAGCATCCCTAAGAGATTTGGACCGGTTATAGATTCTGCGTTCTTGTTCCTGGGGGGTCCACGGAATTCGACGGTGTCGCATAATCACATCTGAACCAGGGGGACAAGAGCTCGATGAATTTTTTCGTTTCTTAAAACCATCGCGAACTCGAGACGAAAGATTTTCTTTCCTTTTTTCGAATAAACGCGCGTTACAACGGGACTCTACTTCAACGTTGCACACCAATGATTTAGATTTTTGAGAATCTAAATTTTCATCTAATTTTGATTGATCCTCTCACTTTTCACTCGGACACACGATGGCGTCGCGAGCCCGGACATTTGTGATTGATTCGTGTTACTCGTTCACTTATTTATTATTTTTTTCAAATATCCTGGGCAACTTATATCCATAGAGTGCATGAAAATGCGTCATCGCAACTTCTGAATTCAGAGTATAAAGTACACATAGCTAAGCCCGATAATCCAAAACTTCGAACGCGACCCCCATGCACAAGGTGAAAACGGGTCTTGGATGAGGGCAGTGGGGAACAAGGCTAGTTCGAGGACGGGGAGCGTCGTTCGGTACGCTGGTTTTGGAGGGTATCTACGTAATCTTCAGGAATGAAAAAAAGATGTACGAAAGACATGCGACTCCTGGACCTTATACGATTTCGTACCTAAAACAAGTGTACGGTGGACTTTGACATTTCTTCGCTGAGCATACGAAGATTCATTTTGCGGAAAACGAAGCTGAGGATACGTTGTGAAAATTTGTTGCGGAAGCGGAAAGAAGAGAGAAAAAAATTTGAAAAAAAAAAAAAAAAAAAAATTAAAACAGCTAAAAGATTTTTTACCCATATTTCAGATCTCACTTTCTCGAATTTCTTTCTTCTTGGGCGACCTACAGCGAGTGTACTGCCGCAGTAATAAGTAATGACAGCCCCCCCAGCGCGCTGGCAAACACGGCATGGTTAAAGTGAAACGCTAAATTAAAAATATACACCCATTTCCGTTATACAGAGATGTTGGAAGGTGCCACTAAAACTCTATTCCCTCAGGCTCGCGAATTCTTTTTCTCCATTAGCCGCGGTATGTATCTCAGAAATTTGATAGCTCGGTGAATTGCGGTGCATTCCCATAAGCGTTCGAGGAAGAACGTTGATGTAACAATTTTCGACGGAGGTGGAATAGAAAGAATATCACCGGACCGAAGATTTGGTAAAAAAATATCGTTACGATCCGAGCGTCGAATTTTAGATCGATCGGCGAAGCCGCCTGAAAATATTCGAACGCGTTTCGTTGACGTTTCACTAATCTAATTGAGTGCTATACTTTAGTGTCAACATAATACGATACAGAATTGCTCAACCCGTGAACCGGCGGGGCGTTCGATAAATTTGAGAAAAAAGGTAAAAAGGGATGAGAAAGAGAAGAAAAATAATCACGATAAAAGAGGCGAGTACTTATGAGAGGGGAATTGAAAAAGAAACGAGGCGAGGGAAAGTAGAGTAGAAGAAAGACAACGTAGCTTCCCATCTGACAATGAAAACTCGGGGAAACAGAGTGTAGTCGATCGTAAATCCTCTATAGACCGGAGACTAACCAACGCATTTACGTTGTCGCGAAGGGGGGGGTGTGAGCGATCCTTTTGAATGCTCGAAGACACGACACGACGTCTGGAGCTTTGTGCAAAGAATAAGAAAAAGAAAGAGGATGATAAGAATAAGGAGAAAAAGAAAGGGTCAAGGCGAGGGCGATGAGTCTGAACGAGAATTCTTGTAATACCTGGTACAGCTATATCCACGTCTGTCGTACGTACGAAAGTCTCCCGGTGCTCGAGGGTAGGAGGAGAAAGAGGAGGAGGGCAGCCGAAAAGGGAATGGGGCTTGAACCTGGGCACGGCTTTCCAAGTATTTTCCAATTACGTCTTGCGGTAACAACGACGCTCCGTATCAGAGGGATGCGGTTCGCGGGTTGGGTAACACAAGCGTATAGTAGTGTAGTACGTGTACCAAGTTTGTTTAACCCCATTCTTTGGATACGCCTGTTTTCCTTTAATTCAATTCTTCTTCGGTGACACGGATTCTAAAAAAAAAAAAAGGAATAGGGGAACGCGCGGCAATATGGGGTACTTGGGGAATCTGTGAGAAAAAATAGCAAAACAAATTTTCTATCCAAAATGATCTCTGAGGTCCTTCTCGATCATTTTAAACAAATTTTTAGGGAATTTTTACGGTTCCCCATTTTTCTCCGCGTCCCCCTGAATGAAATAACGAAAACCAGGTAAAACACTGAGCATGGCATCGAAGCTTTCGAAATCTGACTCGCGCCAAGGGCATCGATTGCCGCTAAGGGCGCGGCACAGGTTCGGTTTGTTGGTCAGCAACGGTTTCCATGACCTAGAGAGCGTCACGTGAATTAACATTCGGTCCGGTGTATACGGTCGTCCTCGCGTTTGCCGCAGGTTTAAATACCCGAGGCAAAGGTGCGGGATAGGTGTAGTACGTTCAACGTGGAAAGGGGTGAGTCAGGAAGCGAAGGAAGCGAGGATCCGCGGGGTCTCTTTAAAAATTGAAATAAAGCTGGATGAAATCCAACGGTAAGCGACGGAGGAGCAGCTGCAGGTTGGCGGCAAGGAGTACGAGGAGCGAGAGAGCGAGCGAAATTCGAACGTAATTTTTTCCTTCTTTCGCGCGTAACGTCTTTGCCGGTCGGATCGTGACCCCCCAGCGACCGACCAACGGCCGTACACGGCTACTCGCGTTCATTGGTCATCCTCTGTAGAATCTGAAAATTTTACCCCCGCGGGTTCCTCGGTTCAGGGGGGGTCGAGACCCCGTCGGCGTCTACGTGGGGTCCGGATAGTTGCCGGGCGAGTTTTGAGACACTGTGAGAAGATACGTTGTGGTCGTCGGAAAGGATCACTTCCACGACTATACGCCGACGTTCATTCGGTTATTGCGCCCCCCGTCAACTCGTTTACGATCGGACTCCCGGTATCAAGGGGGTCCCGAAGGGTGAGACGCGCCGCGCACCCTGTACGACCGAAGAAACGACCCCCCCTCGGTTGCCACGAGGGGTACGTCGTCGCTGGACGTTTCCTTATTTTTATAATCCACATTCAGGGCATAAAAATAACAATGAAATGAAGACTTAAATAATCGTTCAAACGGTCAAACGGTCGTTCTCAGAGTTGAAAATTATCACGGAGTTGGAGTTCACGTGAAATTGTCAAAGTTCGCATAAACGGCACGTGGTCATAGGTATACGGAAGTCAATTTCGTAGCATTTGAGTCCAGGGGAGTCCGAGTACCGGAAAGGAAAGGTTCTCTAGAAAACTATCGGCTATGCAATTGTCGGTTGAAATATTCATGCGATGTATATTCTCTCGAATTGCGGAAGCTAAGGGGGTATCCTTCGAAGGTGAAAACCATTTGACGTATTGAATTTTTCTGGTTTTTGCTTTCGCTCACATTTCGAAATAAGTCGACACTTTTCTTGGGGTGACTTCCTTCCATTTTTTCACATAAAACAACAGAATTGCAGTTATGGAAAGCTTGGTGGAACGAAAGCGCGGTGCTTCATCTCCCGGTTTGTCGGTACGAAGAGAAGACCTAAAAGACGAAGCGATTCGAAGCCCCCGCGTGAATATTAATTCGCCACAGGGCAGACTAGGTCCGGTGTAAACTTTGCCGTTGAGAGTGTGTGTACGTGTAGTCCATAGTCACCTCTCTCCCGGGTCTACGGGATGCTTAAGTCTGCTTAGTTTCGCCGCCTTTGGTATATAGAACATCGACGTTTTGGTGCATAAGCTCTGTGCCGCCCGCAGTGGTTATTATGCCATTAACCTAATGAAGTTAGGTATAGAATAGCGGCGTTAGGAATGGACTACGAAGGGTCGGAGAGAGGTGGAAAACGGGGTTAAGAAGCAGAGGGATGAGAACGACAGGAAAAGGGAGGGGAAGCGCAAAGGGCCAGGCTGATTAAGCCCGCCGAGGTTATTACACCCGTTTCTGTACTCCCGATCCTTAATTAATAACAGCAGATAGTGGGTAAGATATATAAAGCGACAATACGGATATACGTAATCCTTGTTACCGCGAATATTGTATCGACATTTAAAATTTTCACATTTGTTATACGGCGGACAAAAGACCAGATCCGGCGAATCAATCGCACATTTGTGCGTACGATATTGATATATATCGCAACGTCGGTCAATTGTACGTAAAACTACATACGTACACACACACACACACACACGAATAGATGAATCGATTCGGCTGCGATTAAGCGTTACAGTACGACGCACACGACGTTGTACCAGAACCGGAGTTTTTACAGAATTAACTGAATTTAATTAAACGAAACAACCGTATCTATATACAGACATGAATGTATATTTAAATAAGAGAGTGCAGGGCAGGTAGAACAACCGATGCAATTAGTAAGATAAATAGAAGTGAGAGGGTGGTGTCTAGGATGAGGTGTATAATGTTTTGTGTGTGTTTACGAAGGTGCGCCTAATTGCTGCAGTAAAAGCGAACCCAGTGGAGAGGGATAGCTGCGTGTACGTACGTGCATTGTATGTACGCGTTTGAATGTAGACGGGTAGCTACCGGCCATTGCAGCAGTCGTAATTGTCTTTTGGTTCGTATAACGAGTGCCGTTGCCGATACGGTGCGGAATTCGAGCTGCTCCGGTGATGCGTTTCCAGTAAAGTTATAGCTGACGAAAGTTTAGCTCGAATAATAAACGACTGTATCGAGAGTCTTTCCCCATTGTGTGCAGCGGCACATTTCCACCCCTCACCCCCCCACTTTACCGACGGTTCTCCGCGCTCTTTACGATCCAGAATTCGTCCTCCTACGGCGCCTCGAAGAAACGATTCCTCCTTTTTTCTCCCCCCGGTTCCTTAGCACTCGTTCATTTTTATTTCCCAGTATATATGCTGGGGTACGAGCGAAAAACAACCCTTGCGAACCTGCAACGCCGCTCACCCACCCCCTAGCTGTAGCAACAGCAGCGGCGGCGGCGGCGGCATCAGCAGCGGCGGCAATAGCAGCGGAAACCGGTCCAACTTCAAGCAACGCCCCACCCTTACTACCATCACCCATTGATCATAAGGGCAAGGCTGACTGCTCTCCTTTTCCGAAGGGAGTTCTTTGCGTCCGGTGCGCTCGAGCGTGACGTGATTTGCTCAAAGCGGACCTTCGCTTTTATCGTCTGTAGCTACGTACACACACATACATGTATACGTGTGTACACTATTTTTTCAATGGGTGAAGCATGTATATCACATGTATGAATATATCTGCGCTGGTGTACGTGTGTACGTCTTCCGTCGTTACCCCCTCCCCCGGCCCTAACTACCGCGCTTCGCTCGAGAACCGAGTAGTAGAGTATTAAGATAATTCGGAAAAGTCGAAACGAGAAAGAGGGAGAGAGAGAGAGAGAGAGAGAGAGAGAGAGAGAGGGAGAGGGAGGAAAACCGGGGAGGAGGTAAACTATTACGGCCGCAGCTGTTGGGATGATGTTGAGGGAAACTTTAAATTGACCTCTTTAAATTTACCCTCTATTATTCGATCAAAAGAAAGGAGGAATAAGAATAATTGAAGGGGTACTGCAGGGTGTGTCGTTTTTGCAGGTGCAGCTAGGAACGTAGAGTTTCGGTGTAGAACTCGTAGAAAGTAAAGGGCGCGCTTATCGGTGGTTCGAGCTCTTTTATCAACTAACCTACCTTTGATTATATCCCACTCGCCTCCTCGTTTACGGATATACGAAGGTAGTTTGGAGTGAAAGGTTTCATACCACCGAACGTTTGCGTATACCTGTGCGTGTCGGATTAGCGCCGAGAAACCGCGGGACAGAAGTCCTGAGTAAAATGCGTGGCGAGTCCACGACGATCACCCCGATGAGAGAGAAATTTGATAACCGGACGTGAGAACATGGCGAATTATTTATTGGTTCCGATGTAATTTTCATCTATCGTTGATGTACGCACGCGAGTGTCCGATTATTTCCATGTACATTCGTTAACTCGGCCCATGTCAACCGACTTTCTCAATTTTTCATAAAATGACGAAACACTTCGGGACGCACTATAGGCTTATCGGAAACTCCTCGATCCAATCAACGAGAATTATATTGCATTTTCGTTTCATCACGTCACATCAGCGGTGGTCGAAACGACACCCCGCAGACCGTCCGTCTCCTCCTACCGGTAGAAGTGATGAAAAGAGAGAAAAAAACCCAAATGAAATAAAACAAAATGAAACAAAATAAAAATATCTCAACCTTGAGACGCCTTTGTCTGGCCTCTACTTCGCTCTCTAGATTCAAAAGCTGAGAGGAGCCTCTTGCAATTAATAATATTCGCGGTATACCGCAAACTTAGTGGTATCCGAACGGCAGCAAGAGCTCCTATTAAATTCAGTCTTCGCGTTACTATATTGTATCACACTATATCGATCTACTCAAATCCTTGAGCTATAAATTTCCTCGTCTCGTAGTTGCATCATTACATCATTCTGCTCCGTAATCATCAACATTTCCTGCACAAAATAAAAAAATAAGCAAAAGCCAACGGCAAAAAAACGTACGTCGAGTAGGTGAATTCCAGCAAGCGATCGGATGCGATTGATGCTGAAAATTTAACAGTAATTTCATCTTCCCTTTCGTTCGTCTCACCTGAGAATGATTCCACGACCTTGGTTTGGGACTCGACCTTGCGGTTGGCCCATTGCTGGTAGAACTAACGTTAGTGTTGAGCGCTGGCGTTGCTTTTGTGGAAGATTTGGGGGTTTTCGTTTGTCCTGCAACGGCGGCAGCGGCAGCGGCCACAGCGACGGCGGCAGGAGGCGACGCATTTTGTTGCGACAATTGCTGCGAGGACTGTTGCGTGGTTTGCCGTTGCGTCTGTTGCATAATCTGCTGTATAAGTTCCAATTGCTGTTTCGTTAAACCGTCGTTGTTTGCCCCGGGAGAAGTTGCCGACTGAAACGAAAACAATGCGAGCGAACGTTAGTCGGATAACGATCGTTATTTATCCACGGGTTTTTCAAATCATTGCAAAAAATGATGAAAATGACTACAATCGAACGGAGTCGATCGAAGGATGACTGAAATTCATCTCCTCGAGTTATGTCGTTGAGTTACTTCGGAAAATAGAGCTCGGCTTTCTCGAGGCTCGTTGATGGCGCCGTGCGCCATTTCTCTAGAGCAACATCGGTTTAGGTAATTGGATATATCTTTAGGTGAGCCTTGATCAGGTCTCGGGTTGCACCCGGGACGAAGCAATAACGAGATTGTCATTATAATAATATTGGCTCAATTGTAATTCGATAGCCGACTTTCCTATGAGTCTCCGGTCAAATCTGATTTCCTCAACCAAAAGTCCTCTACCTCTATCCCCTCCCCAGCCGCCGCTCGCTTTAACGCTACTTTTCCGCTATGATGTATCAAATTATATCGTAGATGAATACCCTGACAATGAGTCTACGACAACAAAACTTCCGGAATATTATCGTCTCTCGTCATCGCTGGGCAAAAGAAGAACAAAAATTAAAAAAAAAAAAAGAACGAAAGATCTGGACATCGAATTCGAGCAGCTGTATTGTATGGAACGGTTCCACTATCGTTCCCTACGTGTTCGTGCCCAAGTTGAACTCTGAATAATTTTCGAAGACTGAATTTTATCCACTCGTTAACCGAAGCACCGCGGGCGCAAGATGTACGACTATCATGCAGAGTCCGGAATAGTTTTCTTCCTCACTCTAGATAGTATCACGGATATATAGCATGTACCTATTTTTGCGCATATGGGCTACTGGAGAGGCGATTACGCGCAACGGATTACATGCAGTACGAGAGAAACATGAGATACATCGATTGAATATAGAGAGACTGTACGAGAAAAAGCAAATGGACGAGTACTAGTAGGTCACCGGGTGAATTTTGCTGCCGTAGAGTTTTATTTTGCAAACAATGTCCATTAGATTTTCAACGACTTTAGAGGAAATTTCGCGCGACTATTTAGAAAAAACAATAAAATAAACATTTCATTATTTCTTGATTAAATTATTTGGATTGTATTTATTTTTTGAGCTTGTCGAATACCAATATCTACGAATTTCCGCATTTGTATGAACATACATTATATGCGTACTTTTTGTCCGTTGAATGTCTTTATTCTTCATACCGCAGGGATTCAAAATTAACGACGTATCGACGTATTTCCAAGTGAATTTAGTCAGAGTCTCTCAATTTACATCGCGGTACGATGTCTACGTATATTTACACGTTGAATTAACGTGGTGTTACCGAAGCTTGATAATCGATAAAATAAAATGAAGCAGAAATTAGTTTTACGCTGTGATATTACGATCAGTCCGTTGAAACGTGGCAAGTGGTTGTATAATTGGTGTGCGTGGATATATCGTAGGTAGGTGCACGTGTTTTATTTGATACGTATATTAAAAATGGGTGTGGTAATTGAAATTCGGTTCGTTAATTACCAACGACGGTGAGGGAACGGGGGGTGGTTCACCGGTACGAGTATTTTATTAAAAACCTTCAATTCGTAATCCCTGCTGAAAAGTATAACTGAGGTAGGCGGTGATTCGCGGTCATTATATAAGCCTGGCCGTTCGAGTATCAAAATTGAAGAGGATTCATCCGCTCGTTCGTATCCATTCATCCATTCATCCGTTCACATCCATTTTCGCGGCTATGCGGGAGTGAATAAATCTTTGCTCTTTGAAGCGCGCGTGGGTATTAAAAAAAAAAAAATTCAATTATCATACTCGGATGAGGGAAACGCGACAAGTATTAGTTTTTTTTTTTCTCTCTTCCTTTCTTTTTTTTTCTGCCCGAAACTCTACGGTGGGTCCGGACGAAACGTATCGAAAAATGAATGTGAGTAAATAACATAAATTAATCAGTTACGATGATGAGAAAAATGAACACCGGAAAATCCGTGTTATACGTGTAAGGAATTTAACGGTCCGTCCCGTTTATAACCTACCCCATCGGGCGAAGATTACACAATTGAACATTTGATCTACACATCGTGACAAAGAACATGAACGAGGACTCTAACAAATTCGCACGCAACAAAAACTGCTATCTACCTATCCGGAGCCCGGATGTCCGCCGATCTATTTCCGTTTCTTTATTCCTTACTTTTTTCGCTCGCTTTATTCTTTCTTCACTTTGTTCCTTCCTTACTCGAGTCCCTCGTGTCTTTAAACTTTCTTTAGCGCGCCCTTCACCTTGCGACCGCGGATAAATATATTGTTACTTTTGTCTTCGTCCCTCCCAACACCTTTCGTACATAGCGACGGTTTTATTATTTAAAACGCGTCCTTTTACGACCTCTCGCCAACTTTATTCGACTCCCCACGCGAATATCGCTGCTTTCTCCGATACGAGAGCGACGCGAATATGATTCAATGTCGACCGATACGGCGGAGAATGAGGAGAAAAAAAAAAATCTCAACCATAATACATGTACCGTGCGGCATGAAATTCGAACGAGATATTTCACGCTCAAAATTATTCTGCATAACTATTCTACATTATAAAGTCTAGTGGAGAGGAGAGCTCGCGGATGGCGAGCTGCGACGTCGTCTTAAATTTTTACATAACGGGGAAAATAAGTGCCGCTGGCCATGGCCATGATGGTGCTCGCGGTGGTGGTGGTGCTGCTGGTGCTGGTGGTGCTGCTGCTGCCACGGGTGGTACGGACCGAGAAAAAGTTGACGGGAATCAAATGAAGCGAAAAGCCGCGCTGGAAAAAGATTTCTGAGCAAAGAAAATAAAGATGAAAAAGACGAAGTTGAAACGCGCCGAGAAAAAGAGACAAGCACGTAATTCTTCGTATTCGTATCGCGAAGCACACGAGTCTTTACTACGAAAATTTCCGACCTCATTCTTCATTTGAAACGACGAATCTCGCGAAACTTGTCACTCCGCTCTCGTTCTCTACGACATCGATATTGCGTCGGCTCGGATAATGCGCAACTATTCGGTACGGGCGCGTCATATCCACCGGTGGCTGAATCTCGTCAACTTTAAATCGCGCGGACGAAAAGAAATACGAAAGATTCGTGCGTGATGTTTTTAAATAGTTTTCGCCGAATCAATTCGTTAAATTTGGGATGAATTAGGTATTTCGGGGAGAGAAAGTAGCCCGAAAAAGTGTTCGCTGAAGATATCTCCCTCGACGCGCATATTTTCAAGAAAAACGTGAATTCTCATTTGAAACTTTTCTCCCTTATTCAGAGGGGCCCCTCCTTCATCCTGCGTCAATACCCATTTCCACACTCCATATACACAGAAGAGTATAGGCCAAGTCATAAGAACTTTACCTCCGCGGAGCTGATGACGTACTTCGAAATAACTTTTTCTCCTATCTTATCCATACGCGAGATGAAAACATCCACCGTTCACAGCCTCGGAGATCCTACGAATTCCTCGAATAATTATCGTGCATTTTTCAGATGGGGTGATATTACCTCCAATAATTCACCGTGCGACGCTGTTAATTGAACCGTGATCGGGGAACATTATCGGATCGCTGAAATTGAGAGCATTCATTTTCATTTTTCGATCGCAGTACAGGGGTAGGTTTTTCGGAATAAACGAAAGCGTCGCGTCTCAGACCTTCGGGTCGCATGCACTGTACGCGCGTACGTACCGCGTGTGTCGTTCGGCGCGAGCGAAGCTCCTTTAATCTCCGACCATTTTCCATTTTAATATTCCTTTTTCTTCCTCTCCTTATTGTTTTTCTCCCCCAACCGCCCTTATCCCACCCTCGTGCTATTCCGCGCCGTTAACGCCGTTGACGACGACGGCGAGAGGAAGACGTGGAAAATGACAACCGTTCTCAAGAGATGCTCCATTCGGGTTTAAACTGGCTAAATTGCCTGAATTAGGCCTTGGGGTGTATCTGAAGGGCGTGTCTAGGGGTATTTAGAAATTTTTGAAGATATACTCGTTTCCCCGAGTTCGATTGTAATATCGTTGAGCGTGTTCGAGGCGACGATTTTCGTCTCTATACTTCGTCCTCGTTGTACTGATTGTGAGCGAAAACAATTACGAAGAGCTCCGCACGGTTTTCAATGTGCTTTGTACCTATATGTATATCTATAGGTGTACACGCGTATAACTAAAAGTGTTGCGTTACGGAGGACCTCGTGTTTCGTTCGAACGCGTATGGGTTGAAAATTGAAAAATCTCCACTATTCACCCACGTGAAAATATAAAAACAATTTTTCACCGCAATTTTCAACGGCTCATTCCATTTCAGCGGCGTTGAAAATTTACGGTAACTTTTTACCGCGAATAAACAAAGTCATTATAAGGAATATTTTTTCTCACTCCGTTTTATCATCACTCTAATAAAATGAAAAGTATGATGAAAAATTGATCGTTCCCGGAACTCTGTGGTATTCTTTAGCAATTCCAGTCGAAATTCAACTTTTCAAGTGAAAAAAAGATGCGGTTTACAAACGCCAAGACGACGTATTTGGTGAACTTTTCCTTCGACAATTAGCGACAAAATAATCAACAATAATCGACCCAATTTTTACCCGAGTCGCCGGAAGTACAGCCATCGTGAAACTCTTCCCCCCCGCGTTTCTAGAGGGACCCATTTTGTTCTCGGACATTTTGGAAAATTATGATATCACGCTTCATCGATCTCTTCAAATATTTTCTTCGCAAAAACGACAATCGAAACGCCTGAATTTTATGCGGCACGTTGGTTTCGATGTTACCAACAAGGGTAGCAAAGGGAGGTGGTGGAGGGCGGAAAATGTGGATCCTTCCGCACCCGGGGTATACCTATTAAACCCTTGGTACCGAATCGTAGATGCGTTGTACGTATACGTACGTATAGGTACGTCCGAAGGACAAAGGGTCCGTGCAACGAAGCTTGTGGGTTGGCAGAGCGCGTGGTGGCATGTGCACGAAAACGGGATACCGTGGAGCGGGCGTGGGTATCGAGAGTGTAGGGAGGAGACGAGGACATCGGGGGTTGATCGCAGTGGCGCAAGCGAGTCACAAATCAAAGTCAGCGGGCGCGCAGTTGCCCTGGAAAGCGCGGAACGGAACGGAACGGGTTCGGAGCTACGAGATCCTGCAAACTATTTGTACCGAACCCACCTCCGCTGCATCCACCGACGCCAGTACCGTTCATTTGATATACAGCTAATTAGAGATCGAAATCTCGATTAGCAAAGCCACCCCTACGCTCCGACTGGACGCTACTCTCTAATCCTACGCTCCGCACCGACAAACGCGTGGCGAGGCGAGGCGAGGCGAGGCGAGGCGAGGCGAGGCGACGCAACGCCAACGCCTCCCGCTTTCGCGCTGCCAAGCAAAATTCCGAACGTAAAACGATAGCGACCGCGGAGGGTGACGGTGCAATATACGCAGTACGTATATATACGTACACACGCCCGCGTACGATGTGTATAGCGCTAGGGGGGTGGTGAGAGACGAGAGACGAGAGACGAGAAACGAGAAACGAGAACCCTTCCCTCGCCGTGCCAGGGGTTGTAAACTGTAACTAAACTGCAGAATAGTATCCCGTAAATTACGTAATATCACTCCGAAGGTGGCCAAACGTACACAGTTTTGATGGTGTCTGAGTAACATATATCACTCAGGATTACCGTTCGACAGCCGGACGGCACATACGAAGACTCGTTAAAACGAGAAACTGCTGAGACATAATTTTCTTCTTTTTTCTTTTCCCCATATATCCGGTATACGCCGTCGATTTGTTCCCACACTATTTTTTTTTTCTGCCTTCTACCCTGTTATTTATTTAATTCCTTTGTTATACTCATTACGATCGCCCGGCACAATATTCTGTACGTTATATTGCGGTATTCGATGGATTCGATGGACGTAAAAAAAATTGAAACGAGAAAATTAAATTTGAATTTCAAACGCTAGCTCTATACTCGTTGCGATATAGACGAAATAACTTCATTCGAGACAATTATTGACGATATCGAAATGGAATGTACGTAGAAATACGTACAGCCGAGATATCTTTCATTTGAACTTTTTCTATAGTTGATTCGTTGAATTATTCATTAAATTTTTTGTTTTCTCGTGCGCTGAACCGAATGTTTACACGGGTGATGGATCGCGGCTCGATAACGTTGGAAGATTAATTACGGGTTTCAACGAAGGGATGAAAGAAGACGAGACAGACGTTGGTGGAGAAATTTCTGGATTCCCGAGGCTCGGAGATCTCGGCTGCTTTTTACGAGGTTTAAACTAGCGAGCTCTCGCCGTCGACGTGTACAAACAGTCGGTTATACCTATCCGTGCCGCTACCCTGACTCGAACACCTGCGGGTTTTCATATGGCAAATTGCTAACGCCTCGATAAAGAGTGCTCTCGATTTATTCCCGTGGAATTTCTCGTCGCTGGGCACTACCCCCCCTCCCGCCCCCGTCGCTTTTAATCGCGGACGATTCGGTGCTTTGAAATTATGCCTAAATGGTCCGAGAAGCGCGGTGGCGCTGTATATATAGATATATATATACGTTATACACAATCTGGCCAGACTCCCAATTTGTCGAGAATTCAGTTTATGCTGGGCAAAGACCGCGCCAAATGGTCCTTTGTCATTTAAATACCACGCCAACTGGAACCACCGTTCACCACCCGCAATACCCCGAACCGTCAACTACAGGTTTCGAGAATCGCGTAGCTACGCCGCAGAGAAACAGCTCCTTTTTTCACCTGATATCGTTTACGGCCGTGCATCGTTTCCACATGAAAATCGAGGGGGCAAACATCTTGCCGATTCCCCCGCAGCCGACGATGTATCCGATATACGTATAAAATCGACCGATTATCGTGTCACCAGGAAATCGACGACGATTGAGAATTGAGCAAGTTTTACTGGGCGATCGCGAGCCGATTCAAAGTTACAAATTCGATATTACGGGGGCGTGGAGATCTTTTGATCAGAGATCGGTATGACATTAGCAATTCATATGGACGAGCGATCCGAACAAGGGAGTGAGATTTTTGAGGGTGAGTTTGAAAAAGGGAGAAACAAAGCTACGCAATGTCGTTCATTTCACGGACCTGATAGTTCATCAAGCACACACATATTGCCTGGGTAATAGAAAGCGAAGAAATAAAAAATGAACGAAACGAAATGGAAAAAAAGCGAATCAATACCGACAGGTGGAAATTGTTACCATTTCGCTAGAGCGACAATGGAGTTGGAGATCCAATATGAGCAAGGATGGGTAGTTTATTGGGAATAGGGAGTTAGGAGTCGAACTAGCAGGGGCAGGGGATGAAGGCAGAGCAAGATGGAAGGGAAAGGGTGGGTGGTTAGAAGAGCTTCCAATAGGAAGAATACTTCCGGTATCTATCAGAGAATACAAGCAGCTTACAGATTCCCTCGGGATATACCAAAGTAAGGAAAGAGCGGGAGGGTTCAGGTGGTATACTGGTGGGCGTACGGTTAGATTTATATACATATATACGTGGCTGTGTATCTACGTATATTATATATTTGTGTACGTATACCGAAGTTATGGGCGATGGAAAAGCTAATACCGTTATGGATCCCGAATGATAGGAACGTCTGACCATCTGAGACGTCGCTAATCGGATACTCGGAAGCCACTGTAACTTGAAAAATTTATTACATTTTAATAATATGAGGGGACAAAGAGCCGAATGCGAAATAATATCCGAAAGATGGGGAAAACAAGGTCAAATTTTTCGTCGGCTTGGTAATTTACCGGCGGTAGGAAAATGCCCGATAGATTATTACAATGTTCTGATACTTTTCACGCGGACGACCTAGCGCAAACGTACAGGGTGACGAATTTTTTAAGAACCACGTTGAATATTACTAACAAAGATTTGGAAAGGTGATGACCAGAATCCGAATGGATCAAATTTCAATCCGGACGGTGGTATTTGCAGTTTCTTCGCAGGTGACACACCGGTCACGGGAAGCTTTTCGACCTTTGACCAGGTGCGTTTTTGTGAAAACTATGAAAATTCAACTGCGACTGATTTTCAAGTATTATAAAATATTACGGCACTTTTTTCGCTACGATTTATCCGTCAGACACCCGCGCAAAATGAACCACCGTGTACATACTTGCGGACGTGTATACAGGCGCATGTGGACAAAATCGGCGTAGCGGGATGAGACCGAGAAGCTAAAGAAATAAAGAAGGAATAAAGTTAAGAAGCGAGGTATAGGTATACGTAGATAGTCCCATCTTAATGCGAATCTGTAGGGAGTTGTCGATCGTAATTCAAAAAGTTTTACGAGTCTTTAAATTAAAAGTCACTACGTGGTTTCTCGCTCTCAACTTCGAGCGCATAAAATTTTTCACTAATTTTTTTCAACCACAATACCGCGTTCCACCAATATCACGTCATCGTCATTGTTCTTCTCATTGTCATCATGATTTTTTGTTCCAGATATTATTATACCTTTTTTCTCCATATTTCTGGGGGGAAAAAAAATTCCGCACACCGAAAAAAGTCGAGTTGGGTGTGATTTTTTTTCCTACCTAACCGACGAGGTCAACGCCGTGAACAAAAAAACTCCACACTCGGGCCTATCCTCGTGTTGTTCGTGGCCCGGGGGTTGAGATAACCGATCGGAATCGGAACGAATTGGATCGCGTTTATCGGTTGAAATCTGGACCCCGACGTATCAAATTAATGACGCAGCGGCAGCAGTGCGGAGAAACTCGAACACGAGCCCTAACTCGCGTTATCTGAGTAGTCGGATATTAGGAGTTTTTCTCTTGCTTTTTTTCATGCCTCGTTTTTTTTTTT